>NC_051439.1:15320077-15466104 GCF_001649575.2 Kryptolebias marmoratus
CCCACCCCACCCTCCTGCAGCTTATTCTCAGTCCTGATGTGAAGGTGGTGGTGGGGGGGGGGGTCTACTTTCTTTATTTATTTATTTATTTAGTCTCAGCTGCTGCTTCTTTAAGAGCCACCGCCCGCCCCCTCTCCTGTATTTTTAGCTGAGCCAGCTACTTCATTCGCTGGATAAGACGGGCATCTGCGCGCCGTGTGATCGCACTTAATCGCTTTTATTAGATGACATCAAATCCTGTGGAGACGCCACGGGCCTCCAGCCAGATGTTCCCCGGAAATCTCATAATTTAAAGCGGAAATCTTCCAGCTTTGTGAGTGTGTGTGTGTGTGAGTGTGTGTGTGTGTGTGTGTGTGTGTCGGATGCTGCTGAAAGGCGCATCAGCCCCAGCCTGCCTGCCTGCCTGCCTGTGGATGCTCGGTTATGAAACGCGGCGCTGCGCCGGGGAGCCCAAAATGAAGCGCAGCGGCTCTGAGATCAGGTGAACCGCGGAGGACATCCACCTAAGAGCTCCTCACGTCTCCGGCGGGCTCAGACCTTTCTCCCTCAGCTTCCTCTTCTTTCTTTCTTTTTTATTTTTTTTCTCGGGCAGAGGAGAAGGACACAGCCTTTCAAGACGGAGGGGGTAGTGGAGCATCGGGGGAAAAACAGGGGCAACATGAGAGAGCGGGACTTCATGCCCAACATGGAGAGAGGCAAACCTGCCACTTACACGGGGGACAAAAAGGCTAAAATGGCTGCTAAGACGAACAAGAAGTGGGTGAGACTCGCCACTGTTTTTGCCTATGTGTTGTCGGTGTCCTTAGCAGCCATTATCCTGGCTATTTACTACAGCCTGATCTGGAAACCAACCGGCGCATCTTCCTCCTCCGCCGGGAAGCCCGTGGGGCCCGAAGGGGTCCCCCCCATCGCCAACAGCTCGACAGTTTCCGCGAACAGCACTGTCTCAGAGTTGAACTCCACGCAGACCAGGCTGCTGTCCGTAAAGCAGGGCTGGCTGGCCACGACCCCGCACAACCTGGCGTTCCAGTGGGACGACGGGCTGGAGAGGGTCTCTGCGCGCAGCGCGGCCACGGAAAGTGCGCACTCCCCGCAGCAGGACGGACTACACACGCCTTCCTACGGTCACACGGAGAGCTCAGACACGTCTCCGACGTCAAGCACCGCGGAGTCTGTCGCCCCTCTCATCCAGGAGGAAGAGGAGGAGGAGGAGGAGGAGGAGGAGGAGGAGGAGGAGAGAGGAGGCGATGCGGCAGCGGATGGAACCTAAAGCCTGGGCTGACCTGAGAGGAGGCTCATCCCCATCACTGACTTCAAAACTGACCCCCCCAGAAGTGGAGTGTTTTACATTCTCAGTACCGCAGGTCGGATAACACAAAGGTCTTCTGCTTAAAAAAAAAAAAAAAAACTAACTCCATTTGCAGAGTCCACAATGGATGCTGAAGTGCACATATTGCTTTTATGACTGAGAAAAGAGGAGCTATTTTCTTCAAAGATCACTGTTCTCCCCCACTTTTTTATTTAAAACATCTGTATGCCTTAAAATCAGTTTGTGTCTATTTTGCCTCGGACACCTTTTAAAGCCTGCCTGAACATTTGGATAAAAGTGGGTAAAGTAACAGAATTAGGGCCAAACAAATGGGTATATTTTTGGTTTTTGCCAGACCTGAATATGTCTCACATGAACAGCGCTTAAAACCAATGCCATTTATTAGCCGGTTCAGATTCATACTGCATTATTTACCATAGAAATGGATCAAAGTCCCATTAGAAGAACCTGCATTATTAAGTTATGCTCAGGTACAGTATGTGCATATAACCATGTAAATGTTATCTGTATTTGGTTATGTACATATAAGACAGGCATACATATTTTCGCCTTGATTAACTTTTAGTGGAATTAGGTGATTTTTATTAATGTATAAAAGATATACCTATATCACAACGTACAAATAAACATCCTTTAGAAAATAACTTATTTCCATGGTTTTATATATCAACCTCACTATCATCCTTGCAGATATGTTGTTGGATTTAAAGCCAGACCATAGATCTAAATAATTTTTCCCTTTGTTTTGAACGCGAGACTGATTTAACGGTGACTCAGTTCAGGGTGTTACAATGAGCATTGATTGTTGTGAAGGCGTAGAAAGAAGGGCGGCACACAGAGATCTCTGTTTACCTTCTGTTGGCTTAATCAGATTTCAGGAGAAGCTTTGAAATTGTTGAACTAATTGAGTCTATTAGAGTTTGAGGTGACTGCATCTCTTACACTTCATCCAAGCTTGTGGCGAACCACGAAGTGGAAATCAGACCAGCCGCCCCGTGTGTTCTCCCTCTCAGCATCATGTGAGGGAGGCGTATTGATTTGAGCTCTCTCTGTGTTGTACTGTACAAAACAGAGGAGCCCATTACACAATGCTGCTTGCTGCTATTTTCATTCAGCTGTCTCTCTTTAAAAAAAAAAAAAACACAAAGCTGCTTGGCTGAAAAGGTTTGGTTCTGTGCTGCCAGCGAAAGCCATTATTTACCTCATAACAAAAAATTAAATCACTTGATTTCCGGCTGAGCCGCCGCCACCTGACTCTGATGTAAACAGTGATGACATGCCTCGTTGTGTCAGCGCCCAAACCGGACGCTCATTCATCAGAGAGAGCAGACAGCTCAGAGCACGTAGCACAGCAGATGCAGCAGCTACATTACCAGCGCTTTTTTAAAGCACATATATACGGACCTGTTGATGGAGGAGTTCATCTGTGCTGATGGTTTTTTGCTGGAAGCCACATCTGAGTCAGAACACAGCTCATGACCTCACGGCTCTTGAACCTGCTCACCCAGGCAGATGATTACATTATCTGACGTGGAATCGCTTCCAAAGCACAGCAGTATGAGGTTTGTTTGTTTTGTGACCCAAGACACAGCAGACCCAACATAAAAAATTAGAAATAGGCAAAATGACCCTCTTCAAGCTGGTTGTACAACCCCAAAACAGAATCCAAAGATTTGCATATAATCCCATATTTTATCTGCAAATGGAACACAGTGAACATATCAAATGTTTAAACTAAAAAAGCTGTACCATTTTGGGGAAACGATCATTTTGGATTTTATAGCAACACATCTCAAAAAGGTTGGGACATTTCCCACTGTGAAGCATCTCCTCTTCTTTAACACCAGTCTGTAAATGTTCAGGACCTGAGAGGAGCAGCTGCTGGAGGTTTTGGAGGAGAATGTTGTCCCTTTTTGATCTAATGAAGGACTCTTTCTGCTCACAGCCCTGGGTCTTCTTTGCTGACTTGTTTGTTTCATGATGCACCAAACGTTTCTGTTGGTAAGAGTTCTGAACTGCAGACAGACTCTTCTACTATGAAACCACACTGTTGTAAAGGATGCAGTAGCAGTTTAGCAGCGTCCTGCTGAAATATGCAAGGCCTTCCCTGAAAAAGACGTTATCTGGATGGGAGCAGATGTTGATGGTATTATGAACAGTAGATGATGGGATATTCAAAGTCTTCCCAGTCTCCCATTGAGGAACATTACTCTGAAATTATTTCACTATTTTCAGATGCAGTGTTTTACAGGCTGGTGAACCTCTGCCCATCTTTACTTCTGAGAGATTCAGTCTCTCTAACACGCAGCTTTTGTACCCAGTCCTCTTACTGACCTGTTGCCAATTGACCTAATTAGTTGCCAAATGCTCCTCCAGCTGTTTCTGATTTTTACCACTTACTTTTACAGCCTTTTGTTTTCCCTTTCCAAGTTTTTGTAGACGTGTTGCTGCCATAAAAATCTAAATTAAATCTTTTTTCCTTAATGAAATGATACAAATGATATGTTTACTACACTCCATTGTGAATAAAATATGAGTTTATGAGATTTGCTAATCATTTTGTTTTTATTTATATTTTACACAATCTTTCATCTTCAGCAGAACTGGGGTCAAGAGTGGAAATCTTGGGCCACAAAGTGATGTTGAGTAAAGAGCCTTTGTACATTTAAGATCATTTTTTATTCATTTTGATGAAACCAGGCTGCTTTATGGTTCTGCAAATCTTAAAGTAGTTCCAATTCTAGAAGGTAATCTGTTTCATTATAATCTTAATAAAGTCAAGTACTGCAATAATAATAAGTAATAATAAGTTTTATTTTACCACTGAGTTTAAGACATCTTGTCAGTGTATTTGTGCTGAAGGAGTCAAATTTATCACCAGTCCTCCTTCTTACCTTCCAGATTTAAGATCATCAGAAACATATGTGACCCTGTAATACAGAATTTACAAGATTTTTTTTTAATCTTGACAAACCTCATTCTTTCATTAGGTGGAAATCTTAAGGGGGACAAATAATCATGAAACCTTTTTCAGCAAAGCTGCTGGAGTTAATCGGCTTTTAATCCAGCACTGTTTGTGCAAGACGCCATCTCAGATATGAAGCCAGCTGGCAGCACAGGGACACCTTGTGAGTCTAAGCCTCCCATTTCCAGGTTGAGACAAAGACACGGAGGAAGACAAGGAGGTAAAGCGAGCACACTCCTCTTCCGTAGGGCATCTGCAGAGGCGTGGTCGTTACTTATCTTGAACCATGACAACGTTTGGGAGGAATGACGCACGGTGAGGACGGACGACCTGTCAGGCTCTGTCAGGGTCACGGGGCCCAAACCAGCCCAGAACTCGCCTCCATTTAACTTCCATCCATCAGCTGTAATGACACACTTAGACAGCCTACATTACCTCACCGTGCTCAAACCGTGACGGGTAAAAAATAAGAAAGAGAAAAAAAGTGTCACAAACTCAATCAGGAGGGGGAAAAAAAATTGTAGTTTGGTTTTAGCTTAAAGCAAAACTTTAATATTTTAGAAGCAAACATTTCTTTGTCGCCAGATGAAGCTTAGATAAACAGAATTACATCATACCTGCAAAGCAAATATAAAGCTGGAGCGAGCAGGCTGACGGCTCTGTTTGCTCAACTTCTACAAAAGGTTTATTTTTTATGGAGGGCTTATTGTCTGACTGAGCAGAGACTTCTCTGGAAGCCACACATTTCCAGCATGAAAAGTACATGACAGTGTGATATAAAATGAGAGATCTCAGCGCCGGCTTGCTTTTGAGCTGCTTTTACTGAACACAGAGCACCTGTTTCATCATAAAATCAAGCTTCTCTTGACTGCAGCTGATATAATCCCACACTGCACTTCAATCCTCTTAAAACAACCTCCAGCAACACCCCCACTGCAGCGCTGTGCTGTGTTAAAGTCGAAAAATCATTAGCTTGCTTTGCACCAAAGTGAAAAAAAAAAAAAAAAGAGTATCAAACGTGCAAAAACGTAGCATTGCTTGGGCTGCAAGAATAAAAGAAACATCCGGTTTGCGGAAAACTCTAAATCGTGCAGAGCCTTTTGAAGAAAAGCAGGACCTCTGTACATAACGTGCAGCTCCCAGCTCCCAGGCCCAGAGGGCTGCTGAGCTGGAGATCACCTTGGGAGAAGATAATTAAAACGGTGGCACCTGTGGGACATCCCACCTGCTCCGATTGCAACAGCTCAAATTAATCAACATGATGAAAAACTCTGCAGACCGAGGTCAAACCCTTTCCTTCTTTTCTCTCAGCATAAAGGTGTGCCGTGGCAGGTGGGGTGAGGACGAGAAGGAGCAACAAAACAAAATCAGACGTCAGAATTTGAAATACAGAAAAAAACTTTATTGACGTTGCATACCTCGTCAGGTCTGGACAGCAAAACGCTGTGATAACAGCTCACACGCTCGTACAATTGTTCCTTGTTTAAAGGACAGAGGTGCAAACACTGGATGAAATCAGACAACCACCTCCTACGTGTAACACCTAACTACTCTATGACTGCATGCTCTACATTTTATTTCACAACACTGAATCCCACAGGGAGTTTTAAAGGCGTCAGTGGTCACCTGTTCCTCCAAACAGATGGTTACCAGAAATTCACCTTCGACTTACAGGAAATAAGGCCCCTACTCGTGTTCTTCAACATCTTGTGTTTGCTTCGATTTGCTTCCTGATGGTTTGTATTTTATGTAACCTCAGCCGAAGCTGACACAAAGCTCTCCACTCAGGGTTACATAACCATTTACTACGCTCTGACGAAAGCCAAAAACGTTTTGCTTTTTTTTTTAATGGTTTTTTTTTAGTTTTTTTTTTTTAGACAGAGCTCTTGTAAGGCTTCTTATCTTACGATAGCAAAACTAAAACAGCAGATTGGCAATAAATAAAAATAGACGCATAACATTCTGATGTTCGCATATAAGGCAAATAAATACAACAAGTGGTGCTGCACCGTCAGTGCAGTACATGTAATAGTTCTGATACAAACCATGAAATTAAAGTTCACCTTCAATATCTGAAGAGGCTGATAAGCAAGGCACACAAGCTGGGGGGTTTCTTCATTTAAAATAAAATAAAAAAGAATATGAGGTGTATTTTGTGGTTATAATACAGAACAAAGAAAAGGGAATTCCAGCTGATTCCCAGAGTTTCGGCTAAATTATTTCCACAGGAGCCAAAATCCTCATGAGAGAAAAAGACTGGAGGTGTTTCGTCCTTTTGTTTCAGGACTCCTTTCACTGCTTGTTTAAAAAAAACAGCTCCAGCAAACTATCAAAAAATATTAGTACGTTCTATTCATAAAAAAAGTTGGTGACTGAAACCTGTAACTTGTGAATGAAGCTCACAATAAAAGACGTATATTGCAATCGAGACAGAGTTGTGAAGCTGTGCTTTCACGAGCACATCGGTGTGAAAGTATGAAAAGAAACTGTTCTCCAGTGTCACAGATAATACTGACTTTACATCAGCAGTTTCATGTCTTTAAACTGATTGTTTAACTTAAAATAAAACAACACACTGTGGATCAACTTGTTCAATAAATAACCTCGACCTGGTCAAACACCCCCAGTTTGTAACACAGGCTCTCTGGTGTGAATTCAGACACGCTTTAAGAAAGAACGACGTTATCAAAATTATTTATGCCTCATTCAGTGAATCTCACGAGGGATTTGACTCCGCGTCATTTCCGACGTCACTCATCTGACGCAAAGTAAGGAAATCAAAAAACGAGGCTACCTCCAGGTTCGCATTGCTGCAATAAAAACAGTTTTCTGTCAGCTCACTTCACTCGAAAATCAAATGAGCTAAAATGCACTTAAGGTAACATTTCTAAGTTTTAGATCAAGAATAAAAAAAGAAAGACTTTAAGCTGCCATATTTGGAAAGATGGGGCTGAGAAACTTTTTCTTTTTAGTTTTGTATTAAATAAAAGTTCAATCTAATTCAGCATCCTGCTATCGGGGTCACAATTTAGAGTAAATTTAGCTTTTTAAGCTTTGATTCTTCTGGGTAATAGAAACATTTATGTCAGTAGTAATGTTTTTGGGATGTGTAGAAACAGCCGTGACAAACGCTGCAGTGATTTCCTGTTTGAGGAAAGCCTCTGAGTGACACTGTGCAGAAATTCAGGCTCTGCTGCGTGTCTGCAACTAAGTGTCCCAGAATTTATTCAAAATACATCCAAGGCAGAATCAGTCACTAGATAATTTGACTTTTGCTTATTCTCTAGGGCTAACGAAGTGAAACTGGCGAGCTAGCCTCCTGATATGTACCTTAAAATCTTCATACAAATGTAAACATTCAGTCGTATTGCACTCAAGCGGCGTACCGACAGACTACAGAATGTGTCAGCACACAGTCCTGTTTACTCATAAAGTGCTTAGATGTGAAAATGTTTGAGTGGTGGTGGGGGGGGGATATATTCAATAACACGTCCCTGTTTCTGTGTCAAATTTCAGATTCAACAAGGAGGGACACACTGCTGCGAAATGAAATCATGGTTAAAAGCGTCCAATTGTTTTCACAATCCAAAAGTGTCAGACGATCTTCCCGTGCTCTCTTGCCTGCAAAGAAAGAAAGAAAGAACACACAAAAATTAATGGCTAAATTTGTATTTTTTATCACAATTTATGTAACTCAGGCCCACTACTTCTCTATATGAATGATTGTAGTGGGCGGTTATTGTGTGTCCTGGTGGATGATGAGATGAAGAGGTATTATCTGCACTCCATCGGGCCTCAGAGGTGCTGACTACACTGGGATCAAAGCTGCAGTGCAGATATTTTTCAAATCTCTCTTCATCCGTCTAACTCCCAGTCCATTTGTACCTCCATCTATTAATTGCCCCACACACACACACACACACACACACAACCCGTGTCCCTGTCCCTGACACTGACCTTGTCGCTGCTGGTGGAGTGTGCTGGGTGGGTTTCTCTGGACTCCAGTCTTAGAACAGACAGGCTGGAGTCAATCAGTTCTTCTGTGGAAGGAAAAAACGAACTAATTTACCTTTCAGTGTTTTAGACTAAGATCATCTTATGTTGACAAATGAAAGGTACATTTGTTTCGGTCAAACCTTGAAAATATCATAACCACAATCTCCCGTGATCTGTTCACACTTGGAGTACATGTTTTGAATCACTCTCAGCTACTTCCACTCCAAATTTTAGCTCAATATTCGTAAAACCGACTGAGCTACGGCAGTTTTTGGCTGTGGTGGCCGTCTGGAATCAGGCTGGCTCCAAAGGTTAATTAGTTGTAGATGTGATACTGATTACTTTTTGAAAAGTTCATTAGAAATCACCCAGTGTTTTTTTTTTGCTAACAGTTCAGCGGCGGGTGATAATTAACGCGTGCTGTTACTAAAGCCGTGTCGTACCTGAGTTTGTACTGTTGCTGCTGCATTTGGACACCTCTACAGGCTGCAAAGAGGCACTGGCTTTGTCAGCAGGAGGGGAGCTGGGAGCTGCGGGGGGGCTTCTTTCTTTTTTTGGGTGTTCGGCTTCAGACACCTGCTGCTGGGCAACAGGAGGGGCACAAAGACTTCCTCCTTTGTCCTGAGAATCGCCCTGCTTTTCAGCAGGAAGCTGGGGCCTCTCCGCTTCATGCTTGTTCTTTTTTGGCGACGGAGCTTTCGAGGAGCCTTTGGGTTCTGAACTGGTGAAATCTAGAGAGGTTTGCTTAGCTGGAGCCGCCTGGATAAGTTCCTCTGAGAAACGTACTTTCTTCTCCGGACCCCGAGGCGGCGAGGCCTGTGCTTTCTTCTGAGGGACGGGGTCCTCTTGGAGGTCCCCCGCCTCCTCAGGTGCACTCAGTGCTTTTGAGTCCTGATCTTTCAGATTTTCTCTGTTAGCGTCTGTCAGGGCATCGAGCTCCTCAAGGAACTCCTCCAGTGTTGTATCAGAAGCCTGAGAGATGAGATCAGAAAAACCAGTCGCTGTTACTCTTTTTCTTTAATCTGTGCAGCGGATACTTGTTCTTCGTGTTTGACCTCTCACCTGCCGGTTCTCTCCATCTTCATCGTCATCTGCCTGCCATCTGAAAAATACAAACATCAAAACCGACTCAGTAATTTTCAAAGTTGGAAACTTAATAGGAATTTATGGAAGGTTAGACCTTAGCAGAGATTTTAAATCTAAATTGGAAAATATCATTTAGCACAATCCTGACTGAAACAACCCGATTTAATTACTGTACCATACGATTAGAGGGACAACACCTTCAAAAATGAAGGACTATGTCACCCAGACACAGCAATTTTTTACTCTTTTTCTCTTTTGTTTGTTTTTACGTGAATAAAATGACAAGAAAACAAGAGTTGAGCTCATGAATTTAGAAGAGGATTAAAACAACAAAACAGAACTGTAGAAATGTAGAAATGTAAAAAAAAAATGCTACAAGTTGCCATCTTACGCAAATTAGTTAAATCAAAGTTCTCATTCTTTAATTAGCTTTTAATTACTTGGATTCATTAGTGTTATTAATAGTTTCAGCTTGTACATAAATGTTCACAGATGACTCCAGATCTGTACGTTTTGCTTCATTATCCAAACAAATTCAAGTTTGCATGTTTGTAGTAAAGAAATTTCGAGTTTATTTTTTAATTATATTAAAAAATAGGCAATAAGGACAATAAAAATATGTGAAATTAAGAGAGAAAATTCTGACTCTGTCATGCTACTCACAGCTGATTAGACAATAGATCTATTTTTATTTACTTTAAAACAACTTTTTTTGGACTTAGCGAAAACAAAGTTGTAGATTTTGAGGAAACTGAGTCTAATATTGTCTTGATGGCTTTTTTTAAAAGTATTTCTTAATTTGCTCCTCAGACGCATAAACGCCTGTAACCACGAGAAGCGACCGCTGGGACCACTTTGGACATCCGTTTCCGACTCGGATAAAGAGGAAGGAGGAGCTGTGATTAGAGGTATCGACTCCAACCTTCTCAGCCACAGTTGCCACAGATCTGAGCTCTCTCACCACAGCTAAATCTGCAGCGGAGCAACTGGATCCTCTACAGACACACCTCAGCTCTCTGACCCCCGCAGTGCTTCTGGAGGCAGACATCCATTAGGAGCATTTCCACTGAACACAAACTGAACACGAGCAGCATCCAGCTTCACTTCCACCTCTGCAGTTTGGTGGATTGTTTAGACTTCTTTTTCACGAGAACTTGCGCACAACGCTCGTTTCCCGTCGCTGGAAACGGTGGAGGAGAGAAGCTGACTGCAGTGCGACGCAGATCAGGCCTTTCGGGGGTTATTTAATCAGCTGCTGCAACTCCTAAATCAAGTCTCATGACACGCAGGCAAATTTGTACACAAGGGCACAGTTCAGGAAAACAGAATGGGCTTCCCACATCCTATTTCATTAGTCATGGTTATTTCTCTCATGACGATTAATTGATGTTGTAGCGAGAGACATCCCAACGGGTACAAAAAGCATATAATGTTGATTCTGTTTGGGAGTTACTGACCTCCTGGCCCTCCCAGTCAAACGATCCTTGCCTTTTGCTTTACTGCTCATCACGAGCACATTTTTAGCTGCCTTGTCTTTGCCTCTCTTGCCGTGACCTGAAACAGAAAGTTTTTCCTCATTTTCTAATTATAGGCCTTTTCTAAAACATCACGCCATTAGATAAATAACATGTAGGGTACCTCTGGAGTCACCGCCCGCCTTTTGTTGCCCTCTTCTTGCATTTCGACCTCCTGAATCAACACAAAAGCATCTTTTTACCATCATGTTTTCAAGTAGAAGATCTTCCTCATCATGTTTGGTCAGAATCAGTGTTTTACCTCTGCTCGAAGGGCCCCAGTCTCTGTCAGGAAGCCGCTTGTCTGAAAACCTGAAAGAAAAAAAAAACAACTCTGTTTAGACAGAAGCAAAAAGCAAGTGGGCAAGTTTCCAAACCCATTCATCCCGTCCAGCCCATAAACAGGCTTCCCTCATATTTCAGTCAATCGCAGGACATTTATTAAAAGCTTACACAGTGAGAATTTACAGAACCAATTAGTCACACCCATATATTTCACATCCACTGAGACCGTCTAAACGGCTGAACAAAAAGCACATTTCCGCCTGTGTTCTCGCTCTGGGCCGTTGTTTAAGCTTCGCCAAATAAGGCAAACTATTCCATCCCTTATCCCTTTGGCTAAAAATAGCAGGTCCTCCCTTGTCTCTTTACATTTTGATGCTTCCTAAAACAGCACAATATGTGGCTCCTCGTGCTCTGCCACCTCAGTTAGTTTGAAATCTAACAAAACATTTCAAACTAATGGGTTGTATTTTTAATTCCAGTCAGTTTGGGGTGCTGTTGTGTGTTTTCACCAAGGGACGGGACATTACAGCTCATATCAAAATATGAGAATGCTAGCAGCCAAATATTTATACAGAAATGAATAGAAGGAAATACTTGACTGATTTTTTCATTGTGCTACATTCGGTGCCGTTTTGATCTTGTGATTATGTGGCAGAACACGCAGCTTAGATAGCTCATCCAATAGATTATTCCGCTGAATAATGTAATCAAAAGGATGAAGGCTGTTCTTTGTTTTGCCCCCTCCTCAGTTGCACTGAAAGCAAATCAGAAATCAAAATGTGGTCTAAAAGATGGAAAGGAAAACATATTAAACTAGAATCCCTGATTTTGGAGCGAGTGCTCGCCGGTGAGGTGAACGCAAACTAACAAATTTCCCCCAACAAACGTGTTCAGAGAGGAAAACTCTCTTTGAGAGTGAGCAGAGCCACTTCCGCAGCTGTCTGCTAAATATAAAACCAGGACACAATCAGATCAGCTGAGTAGAAAGATGGGAACCTTAATTCATTTGTTGACGTGACTCTGTCTGAAAACTAACCCAAAAATCCCACTGTGTGGCACTGTGATCTTCCCAAACATGCAAGTCATACCTTAAAAGAACGTCTGTTCAGACTCAAATCGTATCTAATCTGGTTTTGTTTTGTTATGCTTTTAGGGTAATAGTTACAGTATTTTCTGGCTGACTGCCTATGTAATCCAGACTTATACTCTTGTATTAGTTTTATTAAATTTGTTTCCATCTTTTGCTTTTCCCCTTTCCTCGTTTGACCCGTTGACTCCTTTTGTGGATTTGGCCTTTTTACAAGCTCTTCTCTGTGAGTTTCCTCCTGTGGTCTGATAATTGAGTTTGTGACCTCTGCTCTGCCAGTAAACCAGGTCTGAATCTGTCTGACTGTTTTGTTCTGCTTTCACCATCACATATGATGGGTGAAGCAAAGCAGTCTCATTTACAAAGCACAATTCTTCCCGTGACGATTAACGAACAGCTGCGACTGTTCAAATTTAACCAACGCACGCAAATTTTGTTTAGACTTGCAATTCCAATTGATCCTTGCCACTTTTCTGCAATTTTGACCCATCGTCTTTGCCTCCTGCTGGGTATCACGTCTTAATATCCAAGACAACAAGTCCTATGCCAGAAAATCCAATATTACCGCTGAAATCTGCGAGAGAGGTGGAAAACTGTCTTGCACCACACGCAACATTGTGAGGAAGTGTCACCTTAAACCAGAGACAATCTGTCAGAGCAATATGGTTATTATATCATTAACAGCTGACAACATAAATGTGCAACAGAGACATAAAAAATATCTGAAATCATCTGCTGGTTTAGACAGAGCATCCCATTCAGCAGATATTTTGACTTTATTCATTACATTTGGAGCATCAAAACAGCTTTGTTTTGTTTCATTCATCTGTTAAATATGTTTGATTATGACATGACAAAAGGAAAATAAAGACAGAAAACATTTCGATCGCAACTTTTTGATAAAGGTGCCACAAAATCAGACATTTTAGGCTGCAGGAGGCACAGAAAAGGCTTTTTTGGAAACCACCGTGGGACTTGAGCCTTTTTAAATTCTTGAAATATTTCTCAGGTGACAGTAAACTGTGTTCAGAACCGACTTTATTTGGCTGTTGATATTAAGCCCTGAGTCCGTTCGACACCCAGGTTTCATACTGGCTTAGTGTTTTTTATCATAACAAACTGAGGCAGGTCGTAACTTTCTGTTTACTGCTCTCCCTCGACATTAAAGACACGTATGGGAAAGCTTCACCATAAATACCATACATACTCAGGGTAGTAATTCAGGAAAAATGTAACATTAATTTATTAGAATCGGCTCCTCTTCCTCCAAAGGATGATTGCTTTTTTTATCCTAAAAGTAAATCTTAAAGTAAAACTGATACAAAACAGACTTTGTCATTTAAATACCAATCAGTTTTCCAGAGTTAAAAAAATATATTAGCTGTACTAAATGCAGAACTGAATTATTCATTAATAGGGTGACTAAGTGGTTCTTTTTTTAACTGTGATTTGTTAACTACTAATGGAAAATGTATTAATATGCAGGAAGTCTGATGCCAAGCAACTACAAAATGATGATGACTTTTGTACGTAAAACAGTCAAGAACAGTCAAGTTCTTTTAAAGAATTAAGAGGACTGGTGAAGCCAAACTCTGCATTGTGTGATCAGTTTAAATATGTTCAACCTTTTCTGAATAAAAGAGTTTTGAATAAGAGAAAAGAGGGAGCCAATCAAACACCCAATTAAAAATTCAGACTTGAGAATCCTTACATAATTGGACATAAAGTGTCTTGGGAGGGCTGAGTGCACAAAGGTCTTACATGTTCTCAGTTTTGTCCACGTCCCACGCCCGCCTCCACTGACCCTTTGCGTTTTTATGGCGCGCCACCCTCTCCCTGTCGATCTGTTCGCGCTCCTTCTTCCACCGCAGATACTCCTCCTGCTCCTCCCGGGATGTTGGGATGTTCAGGTCCGTGCTGGCCTGCAGGATCTCAGCCTCCTACTTGGACACGAAACACTTTGTTGTATTTTATTTGTTAGTCAACAATTATTCACTACAGACACACTCCTGTCGGGTTAGAAAATGCATCCACATTAAGCCTGGGAGGTTGTAAAACCCTGCTCCCTAAGTAAACAGTTAATCAAACCATTAAGAAAAAAGCATGTATTCATTTTAATTTATATGTCAGCCTCACCATGAATACTTTGGGTCACTAATTCAGGTAAAACTAATGTTGATTTAATAGAACTGGGTCCTCCTTCTGCAGGGATGATTGCTTTCTAATTCTAAAAGTAAATCAGATCCAGGCTCTTTAATATATAAAAATAGGGACACGGGCTGTGTGGTGATGTTACAAAGCCTCAGAGCAAACTAGGATGACAAACAGAACCGCTCTGACAGAAAATCAGTGAAACACCAGCAGATTGATGGCAGCAGGCCACAAGAAATGTGTTTTCCGGAACAAGAAAACACATTAAAATCTACATAATGTCCTGCATTTTACTTTAACTTCAACAATGAAAGCAGTGAATTACAGAAAATAACAGAGTGCTGGTAAGAATGGGTGACATTTTCCATTCAGGTTTGGACCAATCACAGTGAAGTAAACATGTCGGCCTTTCTGCATACAGTTATTTGAGAACAGAGCGTCTGAGCTCATCCTTCTGTTTATCTTTTTTTTTCTCTCCACCTCCCTTATCGGTGGCCTTCAGGGGACCTCCAGGGCCACACGGGAAGCCAGTGCCACATGTTCCAACAGGCCGACTCCGACTGCCACCCCCAGCCGCTAATTAAAACTTCTCAATTCCTCGATCACTTGGAAAGTGTCGGGGACTGAGGCAGGTAGGTGCAGACGGATGGATGGTGGGTGATCCAAATCCGTTTATCAAACATGATAAACTATGTAAACTAAAACTAAAAATAAAGCCAGATATCTTCTGGCTTTTATCTCTCGCAGATTAGCTCAAATAAAATAAATAAATAAAACTCACGGGGTCTGGACTGTAGAAGCCTGGGGAACCGTGAACAGAATAACCTGTCATGTGATATATTTATTTAGGCCCTTTGAAGCCCGTGCTCCCTGCCTCCCCCGTGTTTATCGCACGCCTGATCTGCGAGACATGTCTGATCTGCTCCACCGACAGCCGGCAGGACACAGACGGGGGGGGGNGGGGGGGGGGGGGCAAACCAGAAAAGAGGAGCGTGCATGACAACGTGTTGTGCCTCTGATGAGGACAGTGTGCAAATGTGCATCTGCATTTCAACGTGCTTGCACTGTCACGTGGGTTTCCTCAAATCTGAGACGGTGTTGTTTAGAAAAAAAGTAACAATATGAATATTTAGATGCTGATGTGAGAGTTTGAGTCTGTCCTGTCATTATGTTACCTGGCATTTGGGATGCTCCTCGGTGTGCTTGTCTCCTTGTTCCTGAATAGGAGCATAAAAACAAAACAAAAAAAGGTGACACAGCAGTTTGTTGTCAGTTAAGCGTAAAGAATCACATCACTGCTGCCACAGTGAAAAAAAAAAAGACTTATACACTGAGGGAGAAAAGGAACCCTGCACTGCCCTCAAGTGGTTTGAAGGTGTAACAGCATGACTTTCAGCTCAATAATAACTGTCAGATCTGCAAAAGCAAAATCAGAGCAAGTTAATGTTGCAGAAACGTAATGCTGAAATTTATCTTCTGGTTTTTAAAATGAAACATCTTATTGCAGGGGTTCATCCATCCATCTTCTACCGCTTATCTGTGGTCGGGTCGCAGAGGCAACAGGTCCAGGAGAGAAACCCAGACCTCCCTTTCCCCAGCGACACTTTTCAGCTCCTCCTGGGGGATTTCAAGGCGTTCCCATGTCAGAGATGATACATGATCCCTCCAGTGGGGTCTGGGTTACCAGGGCCCTTCCCAATAAGACACGCCCAAAAACCTCCAAAGGGAGGTGTCCAGGCGGAATCTTAATCAGATGCTCAAACCACCTCAACTGACCTCTTTCGATGCAAATGAGCAGCAAGCTCCCCCCGGATGACGGAGCTCCTCGCCTTTTCTCTAAGGTCGAGCCCGGCCACCCTAGCTGCTCATTTCAGCCGCTCGTATCCTGGGTCTCGTTCTTTCGGTCACGATCCACACCTCATGACCACAGGTGAGGCTTGGAACGTAGATGGACCAGTAAATCGAGATTTTTGCCTTTAGACTCAACTCTTTCTTCCCCACACCACAATCCTCGATTATTGCAGGAGTGACTCATCAAATTAATGAGTCATGTCAACATACTCTGGACACGTTAATCGGACTCTGCACCTACAACCACGTAGCCACTCACACAACCAGATACACTCCAAAGACCTCCAGTTACCTCTATTTCCCTGTTCCTCTCGCCTCAACCCCTCCCTCCTCCCGTTCCTCCCTACCTCTTTCCTGGCACCTTGCCAGCTTCATCTCTCTGGCAGCATAATGAGCCTTTTCAGAGCGAGAAGGCAGTTGAATGTTAATTAGATCAAATCGGCCCTTTCATGGTGCTGGGAAATGGGAAACAGTCGTGTCAGAGGAGTGCAGACCACTTGAAGTTTCAGAGAGGAGAAACAGAGACTGGAAATAGACAGACGGTTGGTAGAAGTCCCCCCCACCCCTTCCTCCGGCGCCCCTTTTGTTCCTCCCTCTCCTCACACATCTTCTTTCTCTCCTGTCATGAGACTTTCAGGTTTTAAATCTGATTGTGACACACCCTGCCGACTCATGAGTTCTTTCCAGGGTGTCATTCATTAGAAAAAAAATAACATTTAAAGGTGGAGAAACACAGTTACACTCTCCTGCTGGGTCATGCTAGTGCAGCGTTCTCCCTGCTCCTCTCAAGTAAGGAAAAAAAAAAAACAGATAAATGTAAACACTGACCATGTGGAAACAAGGTCTCTGGAGCTGCCAAATGACTGGAGACCTGGCTACTGTTCAAGTGCTGATTCAGTGCACGTGATAAACAAAAGGGGACAGACCTAGCAGGCCAGAAATAAAGCCCCAGAACACTGTGTTCAACTAGATTTAGTGCACATTAACTCAGAAGGCCCAGCGCTCTGTTTCAGCCAATCAGAAGTTTAGATACACTTTTAGAAAAACGTCTATCGGCTCTAAACCTGAGCGTGTGTTCGTTTTATAGTTCAGAGGATCGTCTGTCGTTTCTGATGTTTATTGATTGAGCAGCTTGTGTCAGTGCCACTTAAAGCGTGAGCGTTTGCGCCAGGCTTCCAGACTGAGGCAGAGCAGCTGTTCAGGAGCTTTTACATACCCTGCCCCGAGGGGGGGGGGCTGAGTTCAGTGACAGGGTGGCATTTTACAGCCCAGCTGGGGGTACCTGATCTCCAAATGTCTGGGTTAAGTATGGCGTTCAAAGAAAACTGCAGAGTTTATCTGTAATTTTAAATAAATTTAATAACTGAGTTTTTAAGCTTATATTTATTAAATGTCTATTGTGTTAGTTAGAGTTTTATGTTTTGTTTTTGTCTGAAATGTAAAAACAGATTCATATTTAAAGTTCCCTACAGCCAAAAGCCTCTACAATAAGAGAGCGATCACTTGTTTGGCTCCATAAAGGAAATAAATATAAATGTAAATCCTGATTTTGTAGGACATGGACCCAACTGACAGCTCTATTAGCAGCCCCCCCCTTTCCCTCATCCCACAGCAGTAAGTCACGGCCTCAGTCCGCCTCCCATCTACTTTCTCATTGTGCTCCGTCACTGGAGGGGAAGGGCTAGCCGGCATGTCTGACATCTATGTAAAACACACGGGTGCAGCAGGAGAGAATAAACAAAGAGGGGATGGTGTGCTTGTTATCACAGACCTGTGCTGCTGCTGCTTCTCTCTTGGCCGGCTGGGACTGCTGCTTCTCTTTTCCAGCCGACTCCTCGTGCCGTGCCTCTTCGTTGTCCTCGGGGCTCTTGACGTCTGAAGGGCCCGGTTTCTTCTCTGGTCTCTCACTCACCACCCTCTTACCCTGCAGAGACAACTTCCTTATGTCAGACTGTGCTAATCTGCAGCGTAATCACACATTCGCGACAGCGTCCAATTCGCAAAACTTCTTACAAATTTCATATATGTACTTGAAAAAGTGCCAGTCAAGGTTAATATTAGTATTTTTGAGGATTTTAATCTTAAAACTCTTTGAATTTTATTAATCTGTGCGATCCTGTGCTGTAGTCTCATTATCATGTAAAACTTCTCTTAGGAAACCATACTAGAGCACTAAACTAATATACATGATAAATATGTGGTGAACAGGTAAATATGATGAGGATAATTGCTTAATTTAACTAACCTCACATCTCAGTCCAAATACTAATCCTCTAGTATCTGAGAAAATTACAGTTTTGCTGTAAAATTTGTTTTCTCTGCAATATTTAAGGACGATTATCATCATCTTTTTATCTAACATGTTTTTATGATCCTATATTGACAACAATCTAGTTTTAGTTGGAAAGCCAAACGAAAAAAATGCACATTTTTGTTTTCTGTTCAAGGGGGGGACAAAAGCAACAAATAATATTTAGCTAAAGTTTCATGATCATGACAGCCTTATCTACATCTCACAGAAAGTAGGTTACATCTATTTTAATCTTAAAGGTCCAGCGTTTCAGAATCAGTGACATCTAGTGGTAAAACTGCAAAAACCTATTACTTCTTTATCTTTAAAGGGTTATGCAGAAGAAAAAAAAACTATTATTATAAGCAATATTCTACAGC
This sequence comes from Kryptolebias marmoratus, assembly GCF_001649575.2. Lineage (NCBI taxonomy): Eukaryota > Metazoa > Chordata > Actinopteri > Cyprinodontiformes > Rivulidae > Kryptolebias > Kryptolebias marmoratus. The sequence continues at coordinate 15,339,013 of NC_051439.1, forward strand.
TGATAACATGCTGGTACAACTAAACAGCAGACGGAAGGAGGGACAAATCCGTTCATAAAGATGAATTTTTGGTTTTAAGCTAATAAAAACATATTTTCTTTAATTTTTCCCAATAAGTGTGTTTACATTTTACACTAATCCAGTAAAGTAACCTATGTGTAAAGAACGTAGTATTGGAAAATATGATCAAAGTAACAACAACGAATATAACTACAGTTTAATTAATGTTGTATAAAATTTTCCACGTTGATACAAACGATGCACTAAAGTGAGCTAAAACATTAAAAATATTTATCAGCTAAGGTAAAACTAAAGCCCCGACACCAGAGAAAGAAGCTACCTGAAACTTGCATATTTACAAAAAAAATAGAAATATACTGAAAATGTCTCGATTCAGTTCTGTTGATGTTAGAAGAAAAGTGATAAGATATTGATTCATCAGCTTAATTGGTGCTTGTGGGTTGATTGCTTGAAGTGTTGTGTCTGCATTTAATATCTATTCTGTCCTTCAATAGACAGAAAACAACAGAGGACAACATCGATAACTCAGAGAACATGGAATAAAGTGTGTTTTTGCTTTGTTAGTCTTTCCCTAATTACTGTAAAACTACAGAAATCTTTCCTTTATTTGTCGCTTTAGGCTGAAATGCTCTCAGAAGTGAATTTACCTTTTTGCCGCCCATGGTGACGGTCAGCTGCTTCCTGTGGCCTCGCCCAGAGCTCTGTGCCAGACCATCTCCCTCCCTGTCAGCTCCAGGCTCCTGCTGTCCTTTTCCAGCTGGAGACCCGCCGCTGCTCGGCTTTGTCACCACCACACGACTCTCCTGCTCCCGAACAAAGAGAAAAACAGATTCTGGAGTAAAACAGAACCGGTTCTTCAGGGCCGTGATCTCTCTGACGCTGCTGTGGAGCCTCACATCTGTAAACTTGCTGATCGTGATGGTAAGATCGTCAGCTTTGCCTTTTCGGCTCTGCAGCGCCATTCCTTCCTCCTCTGCCTTTTTCCTGTCCTCTTCCACCTCCTGAAAGCGTAAGAAACGATTTGTCAGGAAGCTTCCGAGAGCCCCACACTCAAGCACCTCCACCTGCAGCCACTCGTCCTCACCTTGTGCCTCTTCATCAGCGCCTCGTTCTTCCTGCGGAGAGCCTCGATCTTCTTATCCAGCTCCAGGTCCCTCTCATGATCCCTCTTAGGCATCACGGCGCTGGTGGTCTGAGTCGACACATTCAGCCGTTAGTCGCCCAGATTTACATTTAATGAATCAATCGGTTGCAGATAGAAAACAGTTTGGGTTTTAATCATTAGCTGCTCAAAAACAAGAGCAACGAGAAGTTGATAATTTGTTCCAGCTTTACAGAGAACAAAAAAGGCCCACACGTCAGACAATTACAGCAAATCTTATGTTGATCAGAAGACAGAGAGGAGAGCGAAATGCTAATCACCGACTCCATGTGCTTCAGCAAAGCACAACACTGACACATCGCCGCAGCCACCACAGATGGAGCATTCATCACGAGGCTCGGTTACAAATATGGGGAGCATCCTAAACATCCCAGCGCAGTCGGCAGGGCTCGCCTCCTCACACCACGCGGGGCTCGGGGGCTAAAAAAACCTCCATGTGCACTCCCGGTGCAGCAGCGTTAGCCCTGTTATAATGTTCCTTGACGAAAAAAATTAAATAAATAAAAACCCGGATTTGAAAGTTGGTGCTGAGCGGAGGAACACCGAATGTGCCCAAGCATCAAATATCTGCAAAACAATGAGCTCACTTCCCCTGGCCTGCTGTAATTTAATATTCCCTCTCCAATCTGGTTTGTGCAGAGTTCGGAAAACGTGGCTCACCTGAGCGGCAGTAAAACAAACTTTAACAGCACGTCTTTGTGACGGGGGGAGGCGAGGGTTCGTTCCCGACTTTAAGGCACACACACATCCAACAAAACTGTAATGTTACTGCCATACTTTTGTTTCTTTTCTAAATAATAGCAAACATAGTTAGAAATGTGCAAACTTCCCCCCTCGCTGACTGAAGAGAGGCTGCCATTCTCACATAAGTTGGCTTAAGTTAAATAAACTTAGCAAAACATTGTTTAAAAACCATCAGTTTCAGTCTCATAAAAAAGGGGTTAAAGACACTAACATACTAGTTTACTACGGATGCTTTCTGCTTCTCACGATTGTAAGTTTTTGAAACTCTGGCTCCCATTTCTAATGACAATGGGTTGGTTTCCTCTCTGGCTGAGCTCATCCATCCTGATTATTCAGTTTAGCTGAGCTGCCAGAGCTGGAGAGTCTCCAGGTGGTTCCAAATGTCTTACATTATTGAATGAGGGAGACGTCTCTGTGTTTTGTACTTAAGCTGCTTAAGGAGGGCTTTCTTCCTCGTGGCATCTCCCAACGAGCCGTGCTTTTCTGACCGTCCCGTCCACAGAAAATTCTGCACTGTTTGGTTTTCACCTGAACGTCAGCTGGTTTACGAGGCAAACTGTGTGCAGATGGGTACGAAAAATAATCTGAATACACTTACGTGACAGTGAAAATCACAACAAATGGATGAGATAAATATAGTTTGTATTTTAAGTACCATATGTTGCCGTTTTTCCCAACCTAAACGCTAAAAAATTCATCCTATTTACAAATAAAACTAGCGGTAATTGAAGGAATCGCTCGTTGCCAAAATTTTAAAGATCCTGTGCGATCTGTTAGTGCTCAGAGGACACAAAGGGGAGGACTCTCAGCTACTACTGCACTAAATTTTAGCTCAGTATCTGTAAAACTGAGTCGAAACACTCCCAAACAAATCAGAACCTTATACAGATTGTTTAAAAAAAAAACCTTCAGTCTGAAACAATCAACCCAGGAAGATAAAAAGAGAGCAATGATTGTATTGTGTGTTTAAATGCAATTAACAAACTAGTGCAAATTCATCCAATACTGGGTTTCTCATCCAGGGAAGTTTAACGAGGCAGAATAAAAAGCTACATTAATCACTGCTGGTTTTTATGGCTGTGTTAAATTAATTTTACAGTCTTTAAGTCCATTGTTAGGTAACCTTTTTATGGGGTTTCTGTATTGTTTACAGGCAAAGCTTCCATTTTACTGCAAGACTACATGGTTCTGATTCAAGGATTTAGGTTTGAAAGTGCTCTTATGGATTTGAGTTTAAAGCTTTTAAGAACTTGAAGCGTAATTTCAAGAAATGTGTTCTATGGATGAGAGTATGCGTATGAGTTTCCTAACTGCAAGAAGCACCATTTCTCTTTAATCCAGACCAAATCAGTCCTACCTAAAGAATGTAATAATGAACAAAAAGAGCTCCAAACTTGGCGCTAGCAGCGTCTGCTGTTATTCACAGCTACGGAGAAGTGATAATGCTGCCGCCAAAACGAAAAGTTGCCAATTCTGCTAGTCTTAGCTGTGAACAAAAACATCATTTGTGTTGAACAATCCCATTCTCCACACTCTTTCAGTCATCCAGAGGGACCTGAGGAAGCAGCCGTGCCAAAGCGAGTCAGTCATCTTCCTCTGCTGCACCGATGGCAACACCGGAGCCGAGGTTGTCTCTATGTGATGCGATGACTCACTGGCAACGAGCGAACAAACACCCTCATCCTCGCAGCTGCTCTACCTGTGAAGGACGGCTTCAGAGGAGATGTTCTGAGTCCAGCTGCGGTCTGAAACGCAGCATCTCAAACCCGAGCACGGGAAAAAGTTTGGACTCGCTCATGAGAGTCGGCGGGCTGGAAATGGTTACCTCACTGCTCCTAGTTGTCAGGGTATCCAAACACAACACACCATGAGGACATACCACCAAGAATAGGCACCACAGAGAGCTGACTGTGAATCTCAGCGAGCCCAATGGCGGAAGGCTGAAGGGACCCCTGCTTGTGGACGGCAAGCCGCCGGGTTCAGGTAGCTGGTTCTGCCACGGCGCAGCAGCACGGCTAAAACGCAGTCAAACAGCACGGAGAGAGTCTGCCAGCAAACGGATGGCGCCCGTGCCCTGACAAGAGGGCAAAAGGGAGAGGGAAAGGGCCCGCAGGAAGAAGCTGCCAAGGTTTCCCTCCTACCCAGCGTTCCTGCTTCCCACAGCAGTGGAGAGAAGTGAAACGCAGCCACAGCTGAATCTGCGACAGAGCAGAGGAGGGAACCTAACACCGGGGAGATGGGAGAAGGGAAGCAGAGAGGAGGTACTCACGGGTCTTTCCATGTCAGCGGGGAGAGCTGGGCCGGGTCCAGGAGCAGGGCAGCCGAGGCGGCAGAGAGGGCTGCCTCCAGTCCACGATCATGCCTCGGTTACAACGAGCCAAGCTGGGCAAGCGGCCAAGACGTCTAACAAACGCACAGAGCTCCCCTGTTAACGGATTTTGCAGTGCCCACCCGCTCGTCCTCCCTCTCTCTGACTCTCCAAACCTCCCACCCTCCTACTTGTGTGCACCGTCGCTCCCACTCTCCCCCTATAAAGCACTTGCTCTTTCCCCTCCTCACTCTTCTGAGAGCACGCTGCTGAAATCCTGCTGCTCTGCCCACACACCTGACACACAACAGCACAGCGAAAAAAACACGTTTCAGGCTCATCTGGCAGCAGCAAATCTACTCCAACTCTTCCTCCTTTACACTTAGCGATGCACAAAAGAAGCATTTTGTTTTTTTATTCATTTATCAGACTGTCCTTTCTGTTTTTGATTTGTAGTTTTGTGAAAAAAATCAGAATTTTATCAATTTGTTGGAGTTGTTTTAAGCTTCTGTTTGAACTGAAGTGTTTTGTAAATGCCGGTCTATTTTCGGTTTTTCAGATATTTTGCTAACAGACAGAGTTGACGCCAATAGTTAGTTAGTTGGCAGAGTTTTAAACAAAGATCTTGTCCGATCTGTTAGCCCTTGGAGCATGTGTTGGGGATGACTCTCAGCTACTCCCACACCAAATTGTAGCTTGGTATTTGTAAAACTGAGTCAGTTATAGCTATTTTTCTGATGACCTAGATGACATCAACATCAATAAAAACATCCCTTTAAAACACACCTCGGGAGAAAAACATCTGATTTTTATATGAGGAGAGAGATGTGTCTAACTTCATCTTTAACAATGATATTAGTGGACAGCTGATTTTGGAGTGTGCATGGAGAGGGTGAGTGCGAATCCTTCTCACGTTGATAGTTTCCCGTACGCCGTCCTCAGACATCTCAAATGAGATGCGTGCGCTGCTCGTTCCCGCTGCGGTTTCAACAGCTGCTCCGTCCAGCTCCAGACGACATGTTTAAAATACTAAAGAGGTCTTCCCAAAGACAGCAGGAGGGGGGGGTCAGGGGACAAAGGATTTCCCACAATCCTTCATACGTGGAGTGCTGCCTGCTGCCGAGCCTGGAGAGCTTAATGACAAGGAGCCGGGCAGATAAATGAAACGGGCCTTTTCAGTGTCCACAAATCACCAAAAACAGCTCCAGCAAAAGCTCTTTACACATGTTTTGCTTTGAGGATTAAGTTATTTAATGCCTAAATTAATTTTAATCTGAGGTAAAGCAAGACTGAGTTTTAAACTCATAACGCTCATTATTCCAAATAAAAAGTGGATGGTTCTGTGTGTGTTATAACTGGAGAGACGTTTATCTGAACTACATGTAGGACATGTAGCAGACTAATTAGTGCCACACTGAAACCTTTATGTCTCCAGCTGTGATTTTGCATAATTCCACATCAATTTAGGGTCATTTTCTTTCCTTTTACAGCTGCTGTCGTGCAATTTTCATAATTTTTTCCATCCTTTTTGGAACAATTGAAAGTACTTTGGGTTCATTTAGTGGTAACACTCTGGTTTGTGTGCTTATATCTTGCCTCAGTTTGGTTATTTTCCCTCTTTTTGCAGTCACGACCCCTCCTATTAAGGTCATTTAATGTTCTTGCGTGACTTTTTGTGTCACGTTTGTCATATTTATTTCTCAAACTGTTAATTTGAGATCATTTAACAGCCAAATTTATTCACTTTGAGTCATTGTGATGTCTTTGCTTCAGCTTTGTTTCTCCCATGACTCATTTAAGCATCTTTTTGTGGTAGATTGCATTTTATTTTGGTAGTTTAGACTCACGTGTTAGGTCTCATTTTTTTGTTATAATGTGTTTCACTTTGGTTAGTTTATTTCTTATACCACTTGGTGTTGTTTTGAGGTGTTTACTGTCTTTTTTTTCAGTCTAAATTTCAAATTTCACATCATTATATGTTTTGGTTTGGTCTCTCTACACCTTTTTTTGACTGTTTTGCGTTGTAGATTTAATAAAAAGGGTCACTTTTCTAGTGATTTTGCATTTTAATACATAGTAGACGGTTTGTGTTTCTGTTTAGGTCATTTTCCATCCTCTTGTAGCCCCTTTGTTTTGAATTTATCTTGGAAAGCTTGTTTTTATGGCTTTGGACATTAGCTAATCGTTCTCTAGTTCGCCAAATTCTCAAAAAATACAGTAATTTTGAAATTTAATTACAGAAGATTTGCACATTTGTTCACAGTTAAGGACTGCCTGTTTTAACGTCTATCGCAAAGCAAGTGTAAGGATAGATTAACAAACGGAACAACTCAGATAAAACAACAAATAAACACGTAAAATAAACAACTTACCTGAAAAAGGCTTCAGCAACATTAAGCTAACAGCACGAGCTGCAAACTAACTGTCGCCTAACGCCCACAAGATGGCGCCAGACCGCCTTTAACTGAACCACGACCGGATTTTTACAAGAAATATCTTTTACCTTATAATAATAGGCTAATTTTATAGTCTTGTTTGATTTAAATAAAGCTAATGGTGTTTGTAAAAACCGTTAAAGTAAAAAGTAAATTAATAAAAGCTTCTGCAATGTAATTAAAAAGTGTGGCAACATTTTTGACGTGCAATTCTGTTAGTCACCACTAGATGGCTCTATATAGCTACAACAGTAAAAATTTTATTTTTATTTTTTTTAGAATTTTAATTACATAGATTCAGAAAAGCAAGTCAGAGTAAATAAAAGAGTGCAACAAAGATCCTGGCTTTAGTTGAAATCTTTTTCATAAGTCTGCTAATGCACCATCTGCAGGAAAGTTACATCTGGCAGTCTTAATTAAAAAAATAAAAAAGAAGGACCCTCCCATGTAATTTCAAATAAATTACATGATGGCAGGAGAAACAAATTTTGCAAGCTGCAGCGATAGCAAACACGTGCAGAGGGGAAAAAAAGGAAAAGAAAGAGGAGGTCTGAGTATACATATGGGAGTTCCCAAGGCAGCCTGAGCACATGGCATCATAACCGAGGGATGATTCAGAAACACCTGAGTCTGCAACTATTCCAAGATTTAGTGAAAGGAGGGTTTATTTCTCCAGGTGATCCTAAACTCAGAGAGGTGTCTGCCCCTCTAACCCAAATATAAGGATTGGATCATACGTTCGTGCAGCAGTGTTTTTGGATTGTCTGGAGACTTTTCGGATAGCTTGGATGCACATGTAACCACAATAATACAGCCTAAAAAGAACAAACACATGGACTAGTTTTTCTGCATAGCTTAAGGAGAGGAGTGACAGAAAATGCACTCATAGAGACTTGTTCATGTTTGTAAATAAAGGGCGTATCTTAATTAAAAATAACTCCTCGTAGTACTTGAGGCCTAATGCCAACACAACTTTAGTTTTGTTTAAATTTAGTAGCAAAACATATATATTGAAAAAGTCATCCGGGAGTTTATGTTTTTAGGACATTTTGCATTTTAACAATTCGATAATTAAGTTTGCCCTAATATTGTTTCTGCAGTGCTGTCCAATATAAATTTCTTAATTTAAGCACATATAATGTTAAAAGTACAGACTGTAAATGATTTTAAAAATCAGTTAATTATCCTGTAGCTACTGTTTTTCCTGTCGTGTAAATTTACTGTAAAACGTATTGCAGTACCACATCAGTACCATAAAACGAAATACAGTCATAGTAGTTACTACTGTTGAATAAAATACAATATAAAACTACTTTAAATAGTCACTTTACAGCTTACTCTAATAATGGCAGTCAGCTGTATTTTTCAACATTCAAGAACATCAAGGAAGGACAAAACATTTCTTGTGCAATTTCCATTTAACTTGCTGTGAGAAAGATTCATAACCAGCGTATTTATTCCCAATAACAAATCCAAACCTCTGTAATAAGATTTTGTGATCAATTATATCAAATAAAGAACGGTAAGATTAGAACTTTCTCTGAAAAACTCTTACATTTATGGCCATAATTGGCACTATAATGAACACTTACAATATCTGTTCTCAACTCTTAGTGGGGTAAGAAATAAAATAAAATAAAGATGAATTTTTAAAAAAACTAAGACTGTACACAACGTCAAGAAAAGTGTTTTGTTTTTTTCGCTCTAGTAGTAAGCAAAACATCCAAGGTATGTGACAGGGAGGGGTTGATTTATTCCTCCTGCCTGTTGGATAATTTCCACCAAAAACTCCACAAGTTTGTTTTACTTCACTCTTTATTTAGCTTAGAAAGTTTTGGTAAAATGGCAGCAAGTAAGAAGTTGTGCTTCCTGATCTCCACTCTGGATTGTTTTGAGTTTAATTGACAAATAAATCCACATTTCTAGTTTGTCTCATCAGACCGAGGTTGCTTATTCCCACAGGTTTCCTAATTATATGCACACACAGCCCACACTGATTGCTGGAGGCCATCTTGACAACGAGCAGTTGAAGGATGCCACCCAATTAACCTTCAGAATATATTCAAGGATCTTTTGTACTCCAGAAAACAGAGGGTGGATTTATCAGCTCATAATAGTTTGGGTGTTTCAAAACCAAAACCCTTCTGCACGCATCAGTACACAGATATCTGTTTGTCTCCAGGCGCTTTGCTTTGGTCACATGTTTACCATCTGACAGATGTTGTTTTGTGTGAACGCCTGACGACAGTGAGAGGACAGGTGTAGTTTTCATCTATAAATACTGAAAACAGCAACGAGGTCTGCGCTTCTCATGCTGGACTGTCAGCTAACGATGACAAACCAACGTCTGTTTGCAACAACTCTGCATGCAAATAAATGAAAATGTGAGTTTTTCTTTAGTTTGAACAGACAGACACATAGTCACCGAGCGTGCTGAAAGAGCAGACGAGCCAGTGTGGAGGACGTAAATACACTTTAACTACAACTGAAGCGAGACAAAAAAAACAAAAGGCACGGCAGCGTAAGCAATCAGGACCTGACATCAAGCTCAATTACTGCAAACTATCAGCATTTAGCTTCTGAACAATTCAACCAAACTTTTTCTTTCTTGTGACTAACTCAGACAAAAACAAAAGACACACAAAGACTGACAAGAAATGCATTTTGTACAGCTGGTTTTACTCCTCTTTAGCGGGAAAGCCTAATATTTACATAGAATTTCCAACAAAAAGGTCACATTTTTGGACTTCAGTCCATCTTTAACTGCATGAGTAATAGAGGGCGGTGCAGGACGAGTACAGGGACCGATGACAGATGGGTTCAAAATGGAGTCTCTTCTTGTTTTTTAGTGGTGACAGACAGGTTGACACAAGAACACAATGTAGATGACACTGTGGTCTGTAGTGAGAGTAGGGAGCAGGCGGAGGGACGCTCTGGAGAGAACAAGGACTAAAGCCAGGAGACAGAAACCAGGCAGGTGTCAGAAGCCGATTTATTAACCCTCAAAAGAGAGAGAGATAGAGAGAGGTAGAGAAGCCCTTGTAAGGGTTAAAGGTGACGAAGAGGGAGATGAGGTTAGAGAGGAGGGACAGCAGAGAAACCTTTGCGCGATCTTATTTTGCTGTAACTGATGAAATCCTAAAATGTCCTTTACCTTTAGAAAGGTTGTGCTCATAATGTGATCCATGTTACTTACATCCTTCCACCTCGCTGTCATTTGTTTCCACGCCCAGATATGTTTAACTGCATTTCATGCATTTTCAAAGAAGAGACCTGAGTTTACCTGGCCTGTGGACATTTCTGTTTGCCCAGATTCTCGTGTTTTGCATACTTTTCACATTAAATTATTTTTCCAAGCACTGTGTGGTCCTTGTCCCCCAAAAAAGCAGAAATATCTGCCATTTTGAACATTGCGTAATCTGTTTTTGTTCTGATTTAAATACATTCTGGACTATAAATGGTCATTGCAAACCTGTTTTTTTAACATTTTACACAAAGTGTGCTGTTGGACTGATAATTAGATAATTAGAGTTCTTATGTTTCCTATAAAAACTGTCTCACATTCATTTGAGGTTTGACTTTTTCACGATTAAAGAAACATTACACACAACAAAAGGCCCTAAGGCAAAGTTCTCATTTTTTTGAAGCTCACAGATGTTTGTTTTTTTTCATTTGCAAGAGACAAACATTGTACCTCTCATCCCATCAGAGACTGTGATTGTGGAGATGTTTCTACTTGTCCAAATCTTAGCTTATAAAATTCTGATGCATTTTTATGACTAAATAAGCCAACAGTGTGTAATTATCTGACAGTGAATGCCTCGTTATACATATGAAGTAAGTCTGTGTTCAGCACTTTACATCCAGAGATGTTGGTTAGCTGCAGCTCTTTTACCAATAACTTTAGCTTAACTCTTGAGAAAAATGCAAAGACGCACCCTGCCTATTTAGAGTCTAGAGCCTTTGTGAAGCTCCTAAATTATACCTTAGAGCTGTCATTAATGCTGGCATAAGAAAAGGCGCCTTTATTCCCAGCTAGACTCCAATCTAACCTGCTCTGCAACTATCCAACAGTCACGTTGAACAACAAGAGGGCAGAGCTGCACAAGCACACCCACATTCTGCATGTCAGATCCCACCATATAAATACAGAGGCAACACGGGCATCGTGCACAAATCATTTCACTTCTGAGTCAGGTATGTGTTGCTTTATTACTGAAAATGACCGCAAAGAGTCTAAAGTGTTAAAGTGTTTGTTGTTCTTTTTTTTGTTTTTTAGGAAGAAAAAAAACAAAACATTAGTTCTGCTCTCATCAGCAAGACAACATGAGTGAAGGTAAGTGGCTTTGTTTTAAGAAATCTGTTGCTTTTTGCTGCAGTTACTCCATCTTGACGCATTTTGTTTGTTTCATGGTTGAACATGTTAAGATTCATGCACGCACTTCTTCAGTAACTCCAACATGTTACTGAACAACTGTTCATTGAAGACAACTGCCTTTATTTGAAACTGCAATGTTATTTGTGTAACTTAAATGATTTTAATGCATTTTGCCTGTTTTTTTGTGTTAAACTGGAAATAATTTTTCATATTCTGTCTTTTCCTTTATGCTTTTTCCTAAGAACAACCAAAGGAGGAGGTGAGTTGTTTTTATTTTCCCATCTGGTGTGCAACACAAAGTTAAAATGCATGCACTTATGATGCTGTTCTCTTGTCTCAGGAGGTGGCAGAAGAGTGCTCTGGGGAGTCAGGGTCTGAGGAAGTAAGTACATATTTCATGCTCCTGATTTGTTTCACGCTGTTTTTCTTCCCCCGGCTCACGTTGTAATCTTGTGGCACTCATGTGGTTATGTTTTGTCTTTCACAGGAGGGCGGAGAGGGCGGAGAGGGAAAGGTAAAGCTGCAGCTTTTTTAAAATGAACGTACAACCCTGAATCTGTCTGTGCTTTACGGAAATCTTGTGTGTCATTTTTTTATGGCTGATTAAAGGGCAAAGGGAAGAAGAAGAAGGGCAAAGGCCATAAAGGACATGGACACGGCGGAGGTGGAGGTGGTCATGGACATGGACATGGCGGAGGTGGAGGTGGTCATGGACATGGCAAGAACAACTAAAAGAAACCACTCAGCCAGTCCTAAATATATGATGAAGAAGAGATTTTGTGACACTGATAGATCTATAATTGTATTGCATCTCTAATAAAATATTCCAGAAAATAATTTCAAATGTCTTTCTGGTCATTTTTTTATATTTACATGGGAAGTTTATAAAAGCCACGCCGATGCTTTTACCCAGAACAGAAACTGGAGGATGTTTCAAGAAGCCTAAAAGCTTCTTTTTTAAAACTGTAAGATTTCTTTTGCTGGCTGGTAAAAAATCTGAAGTATCCATGAAGTAAAGCATACATTTAAAACACAAAAACACAAAATACAAAAAGAGAAATTAAAGCTTAAAAAGACAGAAATAAATGAAAGCTATGTCATGTCATTTAAAAACGTTTTGTTTGCTTTTTAAAGGAATAAATCTTCTCATAAATGATCATTTGAGGTTGCGATCTGGAAAGTTTTTTTAAATTTTATACATCTTTTAAGATGAATAAAGGAAAAACAGTTCAACAGGTGAGAAAAATATAAAAGAAAATGATCCAAATAAACTTTTTTAATGGATGAATCTCTATAATTTGGGGTTAATTGGAAGGTAAAATAAGAATTAGGTGTGTTTTTTTAGAGCTCCGACATAATAAAGCCTGCATCAAACACACATATGTAGACAGTTGGTGTCATTGTTCTGTCATGTATAATGACGCTTGTACAGCTGCGTTGAAGGGATTAGCCTAATTTGCTTTGACCCTGTTTGACTGGTTTGTTGTGGTATAGTTTTACACCACCTTCTCCCAACTACAGAAACTGTTTTTTTGGGGAAAGGTTAAAGATATGCACATGTGATTTAGAAAATCTAGTGGTGCAAACTTTTACAAATGGAGGAAATTCAACATTGTTGTCATTCTCCTCGGGAGGGATCAACTGCAGGTCTGCAGCGTCTGAACATAAGGCAAAACACTTTCCAGTCAACTAAAAGTCACGTTCAGTAATTGAAATGTCAAACCACCAGGAGAACACTGGATGAAAAATAATGTGCAGGGCTGAGTTTGAGAGGAAAATCGTTTGATTGCAGTGACTGCCTGAAAGGGTTGTGCAACAAAATAATAAGTTAGGGTACCATCCTTTTTACCAAGCCCTATTTCATTTGTTTATTTTACTTTTTGTAATTCTGTTAAACTAAAATTCAAAAGCAATAACTGATTTTCAGTCATATTTTTTATTATTATTACTTTCGTCAGTTTCAGGTTATTCAGAGACCTTCGTGTCTTATTTTTTCTTTAACAAAAGGGTACAAACTCATTTTTCCACGTAGATAGATAGATAGATAGATAGATAGATAGATAGATAGATAGATAGATAGATAGATAGATAGATAGATAGATAGATAGATAGATAGATAGATAGATAGATAGATAGATAGATAGATAGATAGATAGATAGATAGATAGATAGATAGATAGATAGATAGATAGATCCTGCCTTCATGTGTAGAGTGAACAGGTTCAGCAGGTTAAGCAGCTTAATAAAACCAACTGCTCTCATGTTCACCTGTTTAAGCTGCAGGAGTTGTTTTTTTTTGCATCACATTCATTCACCTTAAAAGTTCTTTCAATGTCTGCAGAAGCCTGTTAATCACTCACTCATTCAAATCAGGTGTGCCAAAGCAGGGAAAATACTAAAACATGCAGATGGTGGCCCTCCAGGACCAGGGTTGGGAACCACTGCCCTAAACAAGCTGTATATTTATGATTTTTTTTTAAATATATCTTTAAGTATTCAACAGATTTTCAGGCAAATGGAAACAACAGAACAGCAGATATCTTTCACTCCTCGTATTGCTGCCTCTATGAGTACAGATTTAATTAAAACTACCTGCAGATTTAAAAGCGCCACAGTAACAACGTCAGACATTTCCATTAATGTGCACATGGCACTTGAATCATTTGTTTCCTAAAAAATGCCAGTCAGTTCTGCAGAGTGAGTCACTGCTGAGCGCTGGGGAAAATTTGACATCATTCCTGCATCTTGTTTTAAATGCTTGAAGTCTCGCTGTCGCTCGTGTGTTTACAGTCATGTGATGAAAGTTTAGGGCTTCCTTTTCTGCTCAGGTTCTGCTGCTCTGCATCGTCTCCTCCAGGTTTCAGCCTTCAGTTTTCCCTTTAAAGCAGTCAAGGAGTGAGTTCAGTAATGCATTTATTAAGTAAAAATTAAGAAAAATTGATGTACAAGAATTTTTAGGAAAAGTTCAAAAGAAAATTCTGCTAGTGGGTCATTATGGTCACCATGGTAACCACATACCTGTGTCTGTCATGGGATCAACATTTGGACAAAAATGAGACAAGTGCATATTTTTAGTTGGAGAAACACAAAGAAATACTACACTATAAAAACATACATTTATATAGTACAGTCTGTGCAGTTTAATGTTCACTGTTGTTGTTAATTGCACTAAAATGTCTGCAGTTTTAATAGATTTTAGTACAAAATTGTGGATTAAAATGACTTTAAGGGCACCATAATGACTAATATGCACCAGAGTTAAAAAAGAAATCTGAAGAAAAATAAAAACAAAGGGAACCTGTTCTGTGTGATAAACAAAAAGTGAGGTTTTGTAAGAAGTAGTACGTCTGAGATTGACTCATAAACCTCCGCTGCAGGGCTGTAAGTCCGTGTTCAAACATGCACTTTAAAGAAGGTGACTCGATTAAACCAGATAAATAAATCAAAACAGCGCTCAGTTATCCAATCATAAACTTGGTATCCAGAAACTGGTTTGCACCTCTTGTGTTTTGGAGGTATTTTTTTTTTTTTTTTTTGAAGGATGACAGCAGATAGAAGCTGAAAACAAGATGAAATGTTCACTCTGCTTCCAGATTTCAGCTCTGGTTTGTTGTCTTCCGTAAATGAAACCCAAAACGCCTAAAACTGAGTGGTGAGTGCATGCTTCGACTGATCAGACAAGTTTTTTCTGTTTTATGCAGCTCACACCGAGTAATGAACTGCACACACGCAAACTGGTTAATAAACGTTGACGGGCCGTTCGCTGGATGTGTCACCATCAGTGAAATCAAGTTTGTGACAAGCAGGAGCGCAAAATATCAGTTATTGTCTTCAGTGAGTCCAAGACCACGGTGTCTTTAAAACTAAAATTTCAACTCGTTTGTAAAAAAAAAAAAAAAAAAAAAGAAAGAATTTTTAAAAACAGAAGTTTGATTGTTTTGGGTTGTAACAGTATGGGTGTGTCAAAAAAAAAAACTCCAAAAAGGTCATGAGATGAGTGCTCAGATCGCATGACTGGGATTTTTTTCAGATATCCTTTTTGTGTGAACGCCTGGAGACGGTGGCATGTGTTTCCAGAGATGTGAACTGTAATTATACCAAACGGCAACAAGAGCTGTGTTTGTTGTTACGGTGCGAACACAAACGGTGACCGGTGGTTTGGTTCAGCAGAAACATGTCGGTGGAACACCAGCGGAACGTGCTTTGGAAGAACTTCCTGAAAGAAAACCTTCATTTTTCAAGAATATGTTCTTTAAAACATTCAGCAGTGATCTTGTCCTCACCGATCCACGTCCTGCGAGCTAATACACCTTCATCGTAACTGTTCACCTGACTGCGAGTCCTAATCATCAACCCCCCACCACCGTGCTTTATAATTATTGTAGAACTGTGAAGTTTCCACTTGTTAAAAATGTGGCATATTTGCACCCATTTATTCTGCAGCAGTTTGAAATCTTTCTTCCTAAACCTTTAATTTTATTGTTTTTGTCTTTTTTACATGAAGTTTGTTTTTTAATCAACAAATTTTAGTCCCATTTAACATCAGATGAATCCAGAAAACATGAAACCCGTCTTACTTTCTTCTTCCTTACTTACCAAGACCACTTTGGTGCTTTTATTCTGAAAGGATCCACGCTATAAAGTCAAGTACAAATCCCTCATTTTAAAGGTTTAATATAGAATATGTTGTGTTAGCTGATCTATATCGTAAAGCTGAGTCACATCAGCAGAAGCTGGTAAACTGCTTTAGCTGAAATGTACAACGTGTGATAGCACTTGTTCAGAATATTAAAAAATATATAGGCAGCTGTTTTGGAAAAAAAAAAACTTTTTAACGAATTTAACCAGAATTGAGCAATTTACTGAGAAACAAAACAAAGAACTGCTCAGGTGGGATTAGTCAAGTCGTAAACTTCATGAAACAACTTTCTGCCTGTGAATGTTTACGCGGCATATTTTATGTCTTTTTCTGTCACTTAAAAATGTTGGTGCAGCCTTCTTTTAAGAGACTGAAGCAACTTGAACTCCTCTCGGTTTAACAGGCCTGCAAGGTTTTGGTTTTTTTAACGTGTTGTAGCCTGGAAAGGTTTTGGGTTCTTGTTTTCAGCAATAAAATTAAAGACAAATTTAGAACTCAAACTGCTTTGTTTTCACACCAAAGAAATCTTAAATCACAGTTCCATCCATTTGCAATAGAAACAGGGCCAAATATTTAACTGATATAATAAAATATTAACTAAATAAGACGTATTACATTTGTTGGGGGGGGGGTTGGGAGACGAGCAAAAAGTCATATTTGAGATTAACATAAAAATGGGAAGTGACATAATTAAACTAGTAACTGCACAAACAGGACTGGTGGTGTTTGGATAAGACAAGTCCCGGCTCGATGAACACACAGACCAAAGAAAATTAGCCTCAAAAACAAACAATTAGAGCCTTTATTTGATCTTTTCTGACTGATAAGAAGAAACTTGAAACCTGTTGTCAGCGGTTGTAAATTTCACCAAATAAAAAGACAAGAAACGAAGATGCAAGAAGGGGCAAAAGGAGATTAGAGGAGGCAAAACTCTATGAAACGGACAGAAGACTCGTGTAGTGCTGAGAAAGTTCACAGTCGTTAATAAAAGACACCCAACGGTTTCTCACTCCGAGGGCTTTGAGATGAAATAAGAAGTTTGTGATTACAGCAGCCCATCACAGACTGACAACAGCAGACCCCTGTGTGATTTAATTCCTGGACTTATTATTCCGCAGATTTCTTGGAAAGTCACGGATTTACGTCAGAGAGCAGAAGCAGCTCCAGGAGCCTCCAGTCAGGACTCGTCCTGAGGTGGGGTGACAGGAATGTTTAAAGTCTGGAACAAAAAAAGGAAGCAAAGAGGAATGTTTGTACAGCATTAATCCATAACCAACTCCATTTTCTCTTTTTTTTAAAATTAATAACACACTGAGATGTCTGTAGTTTCTGTGTTCTGTACCGTCAGACAGAGCAGAGGCGTTTTCTTTAGAAGAGCCCGTTGACCTGCTCAGTCTCAGGGTCCAGGTCGATGTCGTAGAAACACGGTCGGGTGGGCAGACCGGGGATTGTAGGCATCTAAACACAGGGATCGACGAGAACAAAGCAGGTTCAAATAACCGGCGGCATCACTGAAAATGTTGCACAAGACAAATTCCAGCTGTGATGATAATGAAGCTTATGTACACACATTAATATCGGGTGGAAGAAAAAAAAAAAAAACACATTCAGAGAATACAGCTGAAACAGATGATTCATCAGCATTTTTCAGAAGCGTGTGCGTCTGTTAGCGAAATATCTCATGAACCACTGGGCAGGTTTTAATAAAACTCCCAGGAAGTAAAGCCTGGATCTATGTCTAGAACTGATTTACTGTTGGAGCCAACCCGATACAAGATGGCCGCCACAGCTAACTTAGCAAACACAAAAACGGCTACAGCTCAGTCAGTTTTACAGAAACTGAGCTAAAATTTGGTGTGGGAGTAGCTGAGACTGATCCCGAACTCATACTTCAAGGGCTAACAGATCACGTAAGTTCTTCATTTCAAACTTTGACATTACCTATTAGAGTTCGCTCTTTCTGCCTGTTAGCAAAAGATCTCATAAACCACAGAATGGATTTTAATGAAAATCCTTCTGAAATGTATCAACGGATGTACATCTACAACTGAATAACTTTTGGAGCCAGCCTGATTCAAGATGGCCACCACAGTTAATCAACCTTAACCAACAAAAAATGGTTACAACTCAGTAAATTTAACAGATATTTAGCTAAACTTTGATATAGTATTAGCCCAGAGTCTTCCTCATCACATACGTTGATCACTAACAGATCACACAAGATCTTGTTTTTCTACTTTAGCATACAAGGCAGCAAATTTCCGCACAATAGCCATGAAGTGTGTGTTTACATTGGAGCTAGCAATCCTGCTATTTACCGCAAAAAGACCAGTGCTGATTTCTGAATTATTTTGAGCGTAAAGTTCTTGAAAAAAGGATAAGACAAGAAAGTAAAGATGCGCACCCTGAGGTGTTGTCTTAATGGGTTGGTGCAAAGCACTAAAACGGTCCCACCCAAAACTAAAAAAGTCCCTACATAATAATAATAATAATAAAAAAAAGACCTGTTTGTTCAGTTCTTACCGTTCCAACTAATGGGAAGAGGAAACCAGCGCCCACACTGGCTCGGATGTCTCGAATCGGCAGGACAAAACCAGTGGGCACGCCTTTTTTGTCTGCCTCGTGAGAGAGAGACAAGTGTGTCTTGGCCATGCAGATCGGAAGGTTCCCAAAGCCCTGCAGGACAAGACGGGGAAAAAAAAGATCTTTTCATGAAGAATGCTCCATTCTCTGCTGATAGCCGGAGCAAACAAACAGGCATTACAGTCCACTGTGAAGCCTGCTGACCTGTTTGGTGTACAGCTCCACCTTGTGTTGGGCTTCAGGAAGAAGCTCGATGTCATCGGCTCCATAGATCTTCTGAGCGATTATCCGAATCTTGTCGGCAATATGAAGCTAAAGAGAAATTTGTTGAGAAATGCAACAAAGAAAAACAGCAGAGTGACTCTAATCCGGATCACAGTCGATACCTCTAAATCGTAGAGGAATTTGAAGTTGCTGGGGGCCTCGCTGGCCCGCTGGACAGCCTGACCGAGGGCCACGGCGCCAGCTCCCCCTTCAGCCCAATGGGAGCATCGGACAGCATCAAAAGCTCCAGCGTCTTTGGCCAGGCTGCAGAGCAGGTCCAGTTCGGCCTCGGTGTCTGTCCTGTCAGTCAGAACACACAGAACAGAAAACACATCAACAGAGTTTTTGTCAAATAGTTCAGTCTTTGTTTTATATGTTCTTTTAATCGAACTCTCACTTGAAAGCATTGACAGCCACCACCACCGGCACACCAAAGTGTTTCGCATTTTCTATCTGTTTCCTCAAGTTGCTGCAGCCGTTCTTCAGCAGCTCAAGGTTCTGCACGCGGACACAAAGACACTGTTAACCTTTCTTCTGCCGTACGCAGCTCAGGCACTAAAGAAGCTCAAACTCAAAGTGGAAAAACGATGGTTATGTTGGTTGTTTTTCGGCGTTACCTCCTCCACGTATTCCTTAGGCAGTGGCATCCCAGCAGTGACCTGAGCACGAGAAATGAAAGAGCAAACAGCTTTTAATGAACCCAACAAATCACTTGCCGTCAAAATTAATATGCGGAATAATTTCACTCATCTGAGAGCGGAGGGAAACTGTGAAGCGAACTCACCGTTGGTCCTCCGCCGTGCATCTTCAGGGCTCGAACCGTCGCCACCAGGACCACCACGTGGGGCCTCAGGCCGGAGTAGCGGCACTTAATGTTAAAGAACTTCTCCATGCCGATGTCAGCGCCGAAACCGGCCTCAGTCACTGAGGGACGCGACCCACAACGTTTGTGAGACTCGATTAGATTAGATTAGCAGCAGAATTGCAGTGAGCTCATTTGTGCGCTGCTCTTACCCACAAAGCCCTCGGGCCCAACCAGCTTCAAGGCGATTTTATCAGCCAGAATGGATGAGTTTCCATGAGCGATGTTGGCAAAAGGGCCGGCATGGACAAACACAGGCGTTCCCTGAGAATTTAGACGCCTCATATATAATAAAGACACAAGCTTCTTATCTGGTTTCATATCAGAGTGCTCTCAGTGTCACCCACCTCCAACGTCTGCATCAAGTTTGGCTTGATGGCGTCTTTCATCAGCACCGCCAGGGCTCCGCTCACGCCCTGCACAGGAAAGCATCCTTTTAGAGGGAGTTCAACAGACCTACAGACACAGGGTCACATCATGGGGGGGAGGCACTGACCAGGTCCTCGGTGGTGATCGGTTCTCCGCTGCGGCTGGTGGCTACCACCATCTTGGCCAGGCGCTGTCGCATGTCCTCCAGGCTGCTGGTGAGGGCGAGGACGGCCATGATCTCGCTCGCCACGGTGATGTCAAACTGGGCCTGCGGGGGGGGGAAACTGTGATCAACATCTGGACAGTGAAGTGGACCAAAAAGGAAACGGTTCTGTATCTTTTTAAGGAAACCCAGTACTTGCTGATTACAGGTCCAATCTGTGTGGGACTGAATCTTCTTAAATGTTGCAGAGATTCTATCCAGTCACATTATTAAACTAGAAAAAGTGATATTTGCTGAAGAAGCAGAAACTGAGCTGTTAAAGCTAAAAGAATACTAGCTAAAAGCAAGCGATAGCAGAACAGTAGCTAAAAGCTAAATGAAGCAGAACTGAAGCTAAAAACTAAAAAGGCAAAAGAGGACAAAAATAGAGCAAGTACGCCAAAGCGGATTTAAAGAGAAGTCAGAAAGTTGTGATACATGAATGGCTAAAACAACAAAAAGTGTGCAGAAGTAGTCAGACTGCAAAAACGTACAGAAAAATAGTGTGAATGCTGACTCAGCGTTATCACAACAGTCCCACCTCTCTTGTGTATCCCTTTTCAGTTGGCGACTGTCCAATGGTGATTTTCCTCAAAAATCGATCATTTGTGTCCAAAACTGCCATAAAAAAAACCACAATATATCAATTTTTTACATGAAGTCAAATTCAATAATCTCCAAACGATCTGACTGAGGAGCACAGCATTTCAGGAGCTCGTACCTCGCTGCCAGGTAACAGAACTTGGGTTGATGTCCAAGCGAACGAAGCGGGTGATATCCTCATCAGTCAGAGTGGAAGGATCGGTCTTCTCTATCCCCAGTTTCTAGACAAATAAGGGAACACTTAAAGATCAAAACAGCTCCGTGCAAGGAATTAAAATTTTAAAAAAAAAAGGGTCACTTGATCGCTTACTTTCAGTCTGTTGAGCTGGATCGGGGAGAGCGTCCTCTTTCCCCCACTGAGCGGGACCAGGCGATTAAACAGAGCCTGAGCGAGCCCGCAGGAGGAGAAAAGGTCAACCGTGACTGTTTGGCACTATGGTCGTTTCACGTCCCGCTCACAGAAGTGCGAACCCACCTTGTCAGATTGCGTGGCCTCGTGAAACATGCGAGCATCGATGGCAGCAGCCACCAAGTTGTTGGCAGCTGTGATGGCGTGAATGTCGCCGGTGAGATGGAGGTTAAACTACAGAGAAACGATAAGATGATTGACAAGAGGCACAAAAACCACTAAATGTTGTGATGGCAGAGTGGTACCTCTTCCATTGGAATGACTTGAGAATAGCCACCTCCTGCAGCACCACCTAGTGACAAGAAAGATAATTACAGATGGCACTATAACTACAATATGATGCACCCTCTTGTACCAATAGCTGGCATAAGAAGAAGAAGGCAGTATATAAAGCACAAAAGCAAGTATCAGTTAGAATATATTCGTCCAAAGCTCACCTTTAATGCCAAATGTGGGTCCCTGGGAAGGCTGGCGAACACAGGCGAACACGTTGAGCTTCATGTGGGCTCCCATGGCCTGAACCAGGCCGATCGTGGTGGTGCTCTTACCTTCACCCAGAGGAGTGGGTGTAATACTGCAGACAGGCGACGTTCAAGGAGAAAAATACAATTAAATAAGTCTTCGCCCGAGTCTGCAGGAATAGTTTTGATTGCTTTTTCAAACAGACGGTACGTACCCTGTGACCACTACGTATTTGCCGTCCGGCTGGGACTGCAGCCGCTTGACGATGCTCAGCTGCACCTTGGCCTTTGTTTTGCCGTACAGCTCCACCTCATCCGAAAGCAAGCCCACCTCCGTGGCCAGACGGTCGATGGGCTTGGGCACGCCGGAGCGAGAAATCACAATGTCGCTGTTGGCGTTACAAAGAAAATACAAAGAAGCTTTTCATCTGAGAATGAAGTTTCATTTAGATCATTTATTATGTTAAGCAAACAGTAAGGGATTCCTTGCGCAAGATGCTAAGTTTTGGCATTTAAACAAAAATAC
Organism: Kryptolebias marmoratus; assembly: GCF_001649575.2. Classification (NCBI taxonomy): domain Eukaryota; kingdom Metazoa; phylum Chordata; class Actinopteri; order Cyprinodontiformes; family Rivulidae; genus Kryptolebias; species Kryptolebias marmoratus. The sequence goes on from NC_051439.1 coordinate 15,360,979, forward strand.
AGTAAATAAAAGCAAAGGCACAAACCTTGGCACAGGCTTCTGGAGGTTGAGTTTGGTGTAAGAAATGTCCCACTTCCCAGGCTGGTGGCTCTCCAGGAAACGTTTTGCACTCAACACTGTGTTCTAAACAAACAACAAACATTTAACCACTGGGTTTCCTTTTCTCACCATTGTAGGAAATCAACCTGATTTACAAATGAACCTCACCGCCATCAGCATGGCTACGGTCATGGGTCCCACTCCGCCCGGCACAGGGGTGATGAAGCCCGCCTGCTCCTTGGCCGAGGCAAAGTGGACGTCACCCACCACCCGCTTTCCGCTGGGCTTCGTCTCATCTGAAAGAACAACAATCCCCCCTGACTTCCACCGACTGGCTCACAACTTCCAACCACGCCGACCGAGGCGGGGCATTACCTGGAATGTGATTGATGCCACAGTCGATGACCACCGCTCCCTTCTTGATCCACTCTCCTTTCACCATCTCTGCTTTTCCAATACCGACAACCAGGATGTCTGCTTTACCCACCTGGACAAGAACAGAACAAGATAAAAGGAAATTATCCACAAGCAGGAGGTAAAAAAACAGCCACGAGATGGCAGCAAAGAGCTGATTTTCCAGCTTTGCCTTCATTAAGAGGAGCTTTAAGCAACAAGGCTAACATGTTACACAGATCCTGTTTACTCAAAATCTGTCTTTGTATGCAGGAATTCCTGTATCATCATTAGACCTGGGCTTTGAATACATAATTTAGAGAAGTATACTTCAAAATCAAGTCTTGAGATTAAAAAAAAAAACACGCTTTTACACAAATAGAAGATAAAACTCAAACTGTTTATAGTCTCCAAACAAACAAAAATAGTTAAAAATTTAGGTTTTACAACTGATTTAAGAGACTGTCTGCGATCCTGCAGGAGTTCAGACTTTGGAACCACATAAGCACGGAGATTTGTAACTTTAAACTCACAGAAAGTTCATTAACACAGTTTTGCGGATGGCAATCATAAAAGGATGTTGCCTTTTTGGGTCTGTGATCAAGTTTGGCTCATGGATTTATGTTCTTCATTTTATATTTTAGCACTACTATTCAAAGACTTCCTGGAAAAAAAGCAAAATGCATTGTAGAAACTACCACTGGAGGGCATTCCTCACATTAATCAGAATGTCAAAACTTTAATTTAGTTAGATTTTCTTCTGCAAAGAAACATGACAGATAAAGAATAGTTTTTTTCCAAGCTCTGCATTATTGTAAAACATGAAATGGCTAAATGATTATAATGACGTATGTACCTCTCCAGCAAGATCTGCAGTTTTAGAGTGGCATGTGGTCACTGTCGCATGGCTCCACAGCAGCAGGTCATGCATCGGGGCGCCAACAATCTTACTGCGACCGATCACGACCGCCCTCTTCCCGGCCACAGTTACACCTGCGGAGAGGCAGCCAGTGCGTCAAACAGACCATATCCTCAGGTGTCCTCGCAGTCCGTATGGGTTCACAGCTTCCACCGCAGCGTTCACCTGTCTGTCTGATCAGCTCCATGCAGCCGTTTGGTGTGCAGGGGATGAAGCAGTCACCCAGATCCCCACGAGACAGCTTCCCTGCATTGATGCTGGTCAGTCTGCAATAAGATAATAAGATCAGACCCTACCCCTTAAAAAGTAAAATGTCCCTATCACATACCAAAAACAAAGCTTCAGAGTTATCACAGTAATTACATTTACGTGGGTTCTTACCCGTCGACGTCTTTCTCCTGTGCCACAGAATTCGTGACCTTCTCTGTGTTGATCTTGTGGACTGAGTCTAAAGGCAGCTGCACGATGAGGCCGTGGACAGAGGAGTTCTCGTTCACCTCTTTGATACTGTGAAGAACCTACAAACACAGAAACAGCCCTCACAATCTGCGCCTCGTTGTGCAAACGTTGGGTCATCGTTTACGCCACTGTTTTTTTATGGTCCCGTATATTTTTGGGACCTACTTCTGGATACTTAGTGATATTTTAGGCATTCATATATCGAAACGACACTGTATTTTTACAGAAATGCTATTTTTCTAATCATATTTTGTCATTTACTGAGTAATCAACACTTTATTTTTTGGTTAGTGGCAGAAAACAACTTATTATTGTTTATAATTATAATTAAGTATTATAATAGTCTTAAAACACCAGAGAGTACATCCAGGCTGAACTAATGTTTCTAATCAAATCTCACCTCTTCTTCTGTTGCCGTCTTTGGGAGCCTCATGTGGGTTGCATTTATCCCAATCTGCAACAGATATAAGTGATTCAAACGCTGCAGAGTAGAAGTGTAACATTCTCATCAACAGGAAATAATGTGGATTACCTCTGCTGCTGCTTTCAGCTTCATGCTGATGTACAGGTTTGAATCTTCACGGTCTCCGACCTGCAAGAACAGAAAGTAGCAACTCATTGGTCACATGAAGGAACCGGCCCTCTGTCACACAGAGACAGAGCTCACAGAAGTGTGCCGATCCGTTTAAAAACATTGCCACGTTCTCCATGCATGCACACAATAACAGAATACCAAGACAACAAAAAAAATAAAAACTTTAACTTACCTGTAAAACCACCAGGCCGGGCCTGAAGTTTGGATCCTTGAGTTTCATCTGCTCCACATCCTTCTTCAGGCGCTCCCTCACCTGCCTGAGAAAACAAGACAAGTGTTTTTTTTTATCTTTGTGCAGAAACACTTGAGTTGTTTATGCAACATTACAATAGAGCTGTGTAGGACATTAAAAACCCAACCCTTTTATAAGTCCTACAAATGGTTACAGATTTTCCAACCAGATGGTTGCCATCTTGTTTAAAAACTGGTAATCATTCTCCACAAGCCGTCCCCTAAACCTCGGGTTCGACATGCAACAAGCAGAGAGACACTTGAGAGGAACAGTCTTATCTTTGGCCACTGTCTTCCCTTTATCTTTATTTGTTTCATGGGCTGAAACCTGGGACACTTTCCAAAGAGACGATAATAGCTGAAAGGTTAGTTGAGGTCAATTGAGCAAATCAAAGCCTAAATAAAGTGGACTTTAGTTTATGTTGATTCAAATCTATTGTAAAATCTTTTGTGTTTGTTCAAGCAAGCTAAACCGTGTTTGTTTTTTGTTTTAATCATATTTGTGCCCGTGTCTGTGTTTGTGGGTTTGTCTATTAGCAAAATATCTCCAGAACCACTGGACAGTTTTTAATGAAACTTTCAGGAAATAATCACTGGATGTCCATCTATAAAAGAATTATATATGGAGCCAACTCTATTCAAGATTGCATGTGATTTTTTTTAATAAAACTTGAGCTTTAACCGTTGGAGTCAACTCTGTTTGTCTGTTAGCAAAACATCTTATGGACCACAAGCAGAATTTTAAGGAAGGTTTCAGAAAGTAATCATTTGCTATACATCTACAACCATTTACCTTCAAGAGCCAATCCAATTCAAGATGGCTGCCGCTGCTAATCAATCTTAGCGAACACAAAGATCGCTACAGCTCAGCCAGTTTAACAGACATTGAGGTAAAACTTAAAGTGGCAGTAGCTGAGAGTCATCCACAACACATGCTCTGAGTACGACATCCTGCATGAAATTAATTTTAAGGTTTGACCAAAACAGAAACAACATTGTCATTTATGAATATAAGATGAGCTTAGTTTAGAGTCCAAAATAGGAACGAAATAGACTGCATAATCCTGCAAAATTTCTGTGCCTTGCTTTATTTTTATAGACCTCTCAATGAAAGCAGTCTTGGCTTTTGCTAAGGTTTAGATCGTAGATGCCTCTACTCAAAGGACAGCAGGAGATCTGTGGAGACTCTCCAGTCTTGTAATTTGACTAATGAGTGAGGTGAGGGGCAGGAAACTGAATGCAGATTGTCTTGTGACAGGCACGTGCAGCTAAATGTCCTTCATGCTGATGCAGAGGAAAAAAAGATCAATTTAGAGCTCTGAAGTTTTGGTCACAATCAACCTTTGGATTGCACAGTTCGCAGATTGAGCTTTTATTTACACTACTGAAGGTTTGGAGTTTGATGAACACTGTTCCGCCAGCTCCTTCACTTGTGGACCAATGGGACAAAGTTCAAATCACACCATGACCACAGATCTTGCATAATGCTGCAAAAATGTACTCACTTAATGGGCAGGTCTCACCAGTTACAGCCAAATTACAAATATCTTTGTCATAATTAGGTATAACTATATTTGATGCATTAACTGTACAGAATCAAAAACAGAACTGAACTTATTCTCGAGGATTGCAACACGCAAAACATATTTAAAGTTTTAAATCATTTTAAACTGCCTGGATGTGCAAACCCAGTTCATTAGAAAGACTCAAAAAGGTCAGACAATGCTAACAACTGTACTGAGACTCGTGGTATTAACTGTAGCTGCTGAGTTAGCCAAAAGTTTAGTGAACTTGCACCAAACACTAAAAGTCTGTGCATTCCTAAACATGCTAGATCAAATCTGATACTTACGCTGAAACCTCTTTCCCGCTTATGAGCTGAGCTGGCATTATCGGTCTGAAATTCAGCGCCTCAATATGATGGTGACTGCTGCACACTCACTCACAAGAAGAGAAGCGTGTCTGCAAAGAAACTACTTTACCAAAGTTACTTAGGAAGCGCTTCTCGATTGCAACGCAGCGTGCATTCACGAAAACGAGACCAACGCTGGAAAATGAGCGTAAAACTTTCGAGAATAGCTTCCATCGCAGAACGCAGCAGGCTAGCCAATGAGCGTTGACGATACAATAAGGTGCAAATGGGCAAAGTGTCAACTCTTACAGCCAATCAGATTTATGACATCTGTACTGTTGACCAATAGCGTTCTTTGTTGTTTTCGCCAACCCACCCTAGAATGGGCGTAGTTTAATGAGCTCAGTTCCGGTCTTGTACGAAATTATTTTGCTCTTTTGTGTATTGACATAATATAAGTATATATTATATACTTATACTATACTAGTATATTATAATATACTTATATTATGTCTATGGCAGAAGCGCCGTGAAAATGGTCGGAACTGCAGTGCGCGTTCCCGACGCACGGGGGACACATTTTCATGTGGGACAGAATTTCGTACAAGACCGGAAAGAACCAGCAGGAGGCAGCAGCGCATTTCCATATCGTTTACACGCAAAAAACGTCAGAAATGCTACTCTGTGTTTATGTAGGCCAAGTTGGGACGTGCCAGCGAGATTGTTTTGGATCCTCCAGAGCCGCCACTGTTCGAACCCAGTTCGAAAGTTCGTGAAACTACGATTCATCACGTCTTATTTATCGAGCCTTAAGTCCGACGTAAGTCATGAAGAAATACGGAGCGCTATGGAGAATAGATTCAGTAGTGTTTTGAACGACCCCTCGCGATTTTCAAACACCGAGAACAACATCCACAACGAAAGGTAAGTTCATTTAAGGAGCTAATCTATCGAGGGAATCGATTTTTTTACCAAGTACTGTTCATTAGATGACGTGTTTGTTTACGTCTGTGCTAATCTTGCCGAGATGATCGAGTCCAAACCCACTGAATCAGGAACACTTAGCTGCAAACTATCCATGTCTAAACCTCGGTTGATTATATGCATCTATCTCCAGATCCAAGACTCTGTTTGAGGAGATCCGTGCCTCCATAAACAACAACGACGAAGAGGACCGCTCCTTCTGGAGGCCTGTGCTTCCATGGGGGGGCGTCTTCACCATCAAGGCAGGGCGGAAGGCCATATCATGCATCCCCCTGTACGTGGAAGTCCAGCTGAAAAACACGTGCACCATCGACGGCTTCCTCATGATCCTGTACGTGATCCTGCGGGACAACCAGGGCTTCCACAGGGAGCTGGCTGTCTTCCTGGGCAAACAGTTCGTGGAGCATTTCCTCTACCTGATGGACTCCTGTGAGTACACCACGGTGAAGATGCTGTGGATCTGGAACAGGATGTCCAAGAGGCAGTACCGCTCTGAGATCCACCGGGCGGCCCTGGAGATAGACCTGTTTGGGAATGAGCATGAGAATTTCACGGAAAACCTGGAGAACCTCATGTCTACCACTCAAGAGAGCATGTGCACCAACGGTGGCTGTCCAGGCCGCTTTCAGAACTTCAGGAAAACCACCATCAACATCAGGTAGGATGCTCACAGGTTAAACTTCTCCCTGTGGAGTGGGTCAAATCCTTAGTATAGAAGACTGTTGGTCACATTTCTCTGACATCTTGTACTTTTTCTTCAGCCCTCCTCATGAGCTTCCTCACAAAGACCCGATTCAGTCTGCCGTGGATGAGTTTTTCAGCCCCAAGATCCAGCTCTGCACAGAACAAGGGTGAGTCTCTGCAAGGTTGTTCACTTTGTGTCTTTTGTTTTGTCTTAACAAGATGGGGGCCTCTGTAGCTAGGTGGTCTGCGCCGCGGTCTTCTGATCCTGAGGCTGCGGGTTTGAGCCTGGTGTTGTATCAGGAAGGGCATCCAAAAGGGAGCAGCCAAAAAAAAAAAAAAATGACGACAACAGTTTATCCAAACGAGCTAAATGTCTTCCTAACAGGTGCAACGGCTTAAGGGAGTTTTCTCAGAGGCTTTTCTGCCACGGCCCCCCACCTTTTGTTATCCTCAACATGCAGCAGTGGAGGTCAGAGGACCTGTCCTATGTCCCTTACCATCTGGCTCTTTGTCAGCACAGGTATGACACTTCCACAATGTGGTCCCATTGGTCCGTTAGGTGGTACGGTATATTTGAAAAGTAATACGTAATAAGGCTGGCTTTTACCCACTCTGCACTTCCTGATGTAGTTGTAAAATGTAGATTATTGGCTAATAGTGTGCTATTACTTCTTTTAGAAAGTTTTGTTTGTAACTAATATTTCCAATAATAACAAGCAGTTCTAACAGGGTCTTGAAATCATGAACTGTCCAGTTTTGACTCCACAACCGTTGAATAGTTTAATCATGAAGCATATTCAAAACAACAGCAAATAAAAAAAGTGCTTCATGTTTAAAAAGCGAAGGGCGAAGTAGGAAAAAAGAGGCAGCACAAGGACAATAAGATCTGTAAACCTCAAAAGCGCCTGATAATTAGGATACAAAGCGTTAAACATAAATGATGTAGAAATGCTTTTTATTAATACTTAGTAATGTTAGTAAGATTTCATTTAATTATTGTGGCGCTTTGTTTTTCTTTTCATGTTATTGGAGGCCCAGTCTGTCAATCATTAGTGTTTGGGCGGGTTTTCCTGTTGTCCAGCTGTAGACCACGCCCCCTCCAGCCTAATCCATGTCATAAAGCTAACCTTTTCTTAACAGGAACAAAGCTGTAACTTCAAAATGGTTATAGATTTTTTTTTGTTTTTGTTTTCTGCAGATACTTACTAGAGGGCGCCACACTCTTCAACAAGCAGGAGCATCACTACTCTGCAGCCTTCCAGATAGATGGCTGCTGGATGCACTACGACGGTCTGAGAAGTGATAATCTGATCCTGCTGAACAAACCACCGGAGCTCCTGCTGCTCTCCTCTCTGGTGTACGTCCGTGCGTCTGATAAATGATGAACACTTGCCACGGATGGACCAGAAGTCACACCAAACCCGTTGGGATGCTTTAAATGCTTCCATCTTCCTTTTTTTCCAGACATAATTCCTATTACTGGCATTACATTTGTTTAATGTTTATTTTCTTGTTTTGTTGTTAATATTTATAATAATCGATGCCCTGAGTCTGTCTTAGTCAGTCGCTGTAAGACTGAATCACGCGTTTCCTTTCACCTGGATGCTTGCTGAAAGTAAACTCTGAGAATTACTTCTATTATGGGGCTTGCTTGGAATCCAAGAATACGATGGACTATAATAGTTCTGGGTTGATATACACAAATAGTAATATAATTCAGCCTCAAATATCAAATAGTTTTGTAGTTATTTTGTACGGTGGCCGACAGGTGGAGACAGCTAAACAGGCTGTGAACACGTGAATGATGTCAACTCCAAAACACAGAAAAACGCTGCCACCACAGAAAATAGACTGAAGCAAAAACATACAACCAGCAAAACGGACGCAAAGAAAAAATGCGGCAGGTACCAAAAACCTCAGAAACACCTTTTAGAACACCAGCAAGTAAGAAACGCTGCAAACTAACTCCACAAAACTCCACATTCGATATTTGAGTTCCGTGGATTCAGTGGCGTCTTCCCGCAGTTTGACCCGGTGCTGGCAGTGAGATGTGGGTCAGTCCACCTCCGTGTCTCCCTCCTCCTAAACATGATGGTTCGTTTAGGGACCGTCAACAAATTACTGAACCAATGACAATTGGAAAAACAAAAACTAAATACCCTCCAAGTCGTAAACTTCTGACCAAAAGTTAAATTGAATTGTTTCACTAGAATGGACAAATAAGACTCATCCAACTGTACTGGATTTTAAAGCATTTTTATGTTTTTTTTATTAATAATTTTATGAAAAGTAATGGGGTTTTTTTCTCATTAGCCTCCATGTCTTTAGACCAGGTGATGAGAAATTTATGTCGAGTTATTTCGTTAGGTGGATGTGTCTTATTTGTCTAATGAGGCAATTCAGCGTTAACTCTTGGTCAGAAGTTCACAACATGGAGGTTATTTAATTTTTTGTTACTAGTCTCTTCGGTTTGGTAATATGTTGATGGTCCTGAAGCGAACCCTCATGTTTAGGAGATGCGCTGACTGAAACCTCCAATGACATATAAGTCATTGGAAACCTCACTGCCAGGACCGCTTCAAACAGCAGGAAGACGCCTCTGAATCCAACCTGGAGTCCTCCTAGTGGTCTGGTGCACTTCAGTTTTGTGGTTTGAGTTTGCAGCATTTCTTACTTGCTGCTGTTTTTTTTTTTCCCTTTGCATTCGTTTTCCTGGTTGTATGTTTTTGCGTTTGCCCATTTTCTCTGATTGGTGCGTTTTTCTGTTGCATTTGTTTTTTGTGTTCGAGTGTTTTGGAGTTTGCATCTTTCACGTGTTTGCACCTGTCGGCCACTGTAGTTTTATCCCACAGTCTCTTTGTAAACCTTAAAAAAAGAATTAAATGTTTTGGCAGTGGTTGCTAAACAAAAGGTGGATATACGTTATAGTAGCAATGTATAATGGCTGTTAGGAGTCTAAACTCATCATTTCCAGCAAAACCATGTTTACATTATGCATATCAGCCCTACTGTAAAAATCTATCTGGTGCTCTATTTACACTGTGGTCTGAGGGAAATACTAGAACAGGGTCAGAGTCCAAGTAAGGCTGACATCTTATTGAAGCTGAAGCCTTTTTTTTTACATAGTGTGAATGTTAAAATACCAAGTTCTTAAGTTATTTTGAAATGTTTTAGGCAGAGTGAAATTTATATTTTCTCATTCTAAAAGCTTAAATGTGACCATTTAGCTTTTGTCCATGCTGAGAAACACGGAGCTCAGCCTTCATCTTCTTTTGTAAAAAAAAAAAAAGTTTTTAACTCTCACAAGAATTCCTGTTATCACACGGTGCCTCTGCCAAGGAAAGCTTCTAAAAGTCTGTCTTGTTGATTGTTAAACTTTAGAGATAAATCTTTTTTCTGCTGACTTTGTCTTAAAATATAAATATTTTTTGAACACATCTGTCTGGATTCTTTTATTTGAACTAAAGAACTAGCATTTCTCGAAGGAATGCATGTTCTAGTGCTCAGAGAATCGTTTGAGGATGACTCTCAGCTACTACCACACCAAATTTCAGCTAAAATTTCAAAAAATTAGCTAAAGCCACTTTTCATGTTTGCTATGGTGGCGTATCTGTTAATGGGATTGACTCCAAAAGATCATCAGTTGTCTTTTCTGAATATTTCTTTGAGATCTGTTCATTGGTTCCTTAGATATTTTGCTAACAGATGAGAGAAAAACATTGTCGCCTCCTGCAGTGGGTGCTGATGAGTAAGAAGAGACATAAGAGCAGATGTTACCTTTTAAGGCAGGCCTTTTATTTTAAACTGGGTACAACTGCACCACACAAACTGACAAAAAGAAAAAAAGATGTAAAATGTCTTCAGTCAAACGTGATAAAATGTGAAAAGCTACAGGTTTTATGTCATGTTATCTTGTACTTCCAGCATTAATCCACAGGATATAAATATCGACTCTCATCGACTTAAGTCCACACACACACACGATGGGGGAAATGTAAAAGAAGCAGAGTGGTCGTTTTGGCTAAACACTGACATCAGTTTCACAGGAGTTTTCTCTCGGACACAAACAGAAGAGCGGCAGCCAAAATGCAGACCAGGCCGTCGGGTCGTCCACCTGCTTCATTTTGTACAAGCACTTTGGTGAGAGTGGTGGCAAAAAACACGACGTTAGTTAGGCCTTAACAAAGAAATGCATACAAACTCCCTTCTTTTTGCAGATTCACATTTGCAGATTTCCCTCCGAAACACTCTGTAGTAACGGCGAGCGTATGATCACAACAAAAGACGTCAGTCGACGCTAGATGAGTCATGGCGGCAGCTCTCAGTTACATCTGTGTGATTTTGTGCCGTGCTAAAGTGAACAACAAAACGGATTACATAAAAGACAAAAACAGAAATTTGGTTACAGAACATGGAAAAACAAATAAATACAAAAACCTTCATGTCAGTAAAAAAAATGACATTTGCAGGATTACAAACTTAATTTGCTTATACAATAAATTCAAATGAAAGTACTCAAAATGATGCAGGCATTTGGTAACAAACAGAAAAAAAAAGTGTCACAATCTGATCAATTTGCAAGGCAAATTGCATCTAACACAAAAGTGCAAAGCAGAAACAAAAGAAAGTAACAGATTATAATATGTAGTGTTTGAATGACCTCTGTCATAACAGTGGAAATATTTTTAATGAATTAAATGTGACCTAAATAAACACATTCCGTGTACAAATGAACCAGCGAGCACGACAAAATGACACCACAGAAGATGCCAAAGTAGGTTGAAGCGAGGTCGATGGTTCCATTAGACGGCCACTATTACCAGTCAACACGTGTGGGGGTTCGGTTACAGCAACATGAGATGCCTTGGCTTTTTAAAGAGACAAAACAAAAACATTAAATCCAAAAAAGACAAAACTGAAGTCTTATTGCATCATCTAAATGCTTAAATAACATATATACATCAAGGACAAAAGGTTTGGTAAGTGCAATGCAGAGCTTGGTTAAAGTTTCCAGAAAATGTGCAAACACTAAGCAACTCAAACTAGACGTGAAGATGAACAGTGACTCAGCAGGACACGCCACACCTAGCCTACTCCTAGCAGAGAACCCCTTGCTATTGCTGTGCGCAGCTTGACGTGTTGTCGAGCCCGAGGCTGCACCGTGACACCCTCAGCCAGCCCACACACACACCCGGGGGATGCACTCTTGATTTCTCTTTGAGGACAGGGGAACTCGGCCCGAGTTGGCTCGTGCGGCCCTTGGTGCTTCATCTTTTGACATCCGTAGTGACGACGTGGAAGAATGCGATGCTAAGACACCAGCAACAGAAATGAGAAAACATTTCCACCGAGGCACGGAAGGGAAGTTGATTCTACAACCAATGCTGGGCAAACAAACAAACAAAAAAAAAGAAAAAGGTTTTGGCACCTACCTTAAGTCTAAAGTACCTTAAACCTGAGCTACCAACCAAAACATGGCCACATGAGGGTGGTAGTTTTTGTGATGGGTTCACAAGCTAAAAGAGCAAGTGGGAAGAGGAAAGATAATTGAAAAAGACAAGAAAAAAAATTAGGCTAATCTCCGGGCTTATAAGAAGTAAGAGATTAGTTTGTCATTTTAGGACCACCTTTTTATTCTATTATTGCATGGTAAGGGCTATTTACGATTTTGTGCATTTAAATGCCCATAAAGCAACGAAATAATGTAGCGGAGACTAGACTGACTGTATTAAACGAAGCAACGCAGACAAACAGCTAAATCCTGAATCCTAAATATAGCACCAGTTAGTATTGTGGACAGACCAAAGGGTGACAAAAGGGACCGAGGTCAAGTTCAACCGTTATAAAGATTAGCAATTGCATGGCCTGACCTTAGAAGGACGTGAAGTTAGAAAACAGGAATTGTTTTTTAAATGGCTTTGAAGATGAAGCGGAGACGAATACAGAAGGAAAAACAAACGAACAAAAAAAAAAAAAACGGGTTAAATTCACCTCTAGGAATCACACTAGACACATTCACACACATTAGTGACCCAGTGCAGATAAACATTTACAGGCAAATGCACTAGAGGATATAGTCATATCTATATAGTTCATTTATACTATTTACACAAGAAAGGCAGCCCTTTGAGAAAATATAAAGTTTCTAACTTTGCTCTTTTTTGTGAAGCACTGATTTGGATGCAGAACTCTTTGCGGCACTGAGCTCGAGCATCAGTTCTGCACGCAGACATGTAACAAAACAAACAGTCCTATCTGACATGCATGTACCCCTCGGTTATACACACTACACAGCCAACACCACGTACTCTTACAAAGACACAAGCAAACTGCGATGTTCTACAACATTTGAACACATAAATTTGACTGCAGCAGAAAAATGTAAAAGAAAAAAAAAATTTAAGCTTTAAACCTAATGACAGAACAAAAAGACGTCTACTAACATAACAGAATTTTGAAACATTTCCCACAATCTTCTGTAACATGGCTCAAAGTCATAGTGGTCCAGCAGCAGAGAAGCAGACGTCTCTGCAACCTGCGCCAGCACCCATCCAAAAGTCTTCCACATTTATCTGCCTTATCTTAATGCTCTTCCTCATCTCTGCAGCCAGACTGCGGGCCCCTCTAAGCAGCCAGCCAGCTAGCCGTGCACATCCATCCACCCAGCTTACAGGCGTGCAGTTAAGCTCGTCTACGCCTGGAGAATGAATGCAGGGAAAGAGGAGCAGACAACAAAAAAGAAAAGTCTTTGTGTCTAAGGTTGTTTTACTGGGTCCTAGCTGGCTGAGCCAAGGGTCAAAGGGCAGTCAGACCAAAGTTACAACGACAGTACATCATGCCGCTCGAGTCCAACCAGCTGTCTGAGATGGGGTCATAGCGCTGCACGGTGTTGAGATAGGATGACCCGGAGTGGCCTCCTACTACATAGAGGTAGTTGTCCACAATGGCAGAGCCCACACCTGAAAGAAATTACACAATTATTAAAAACACAGGCAGTATGTGATTTTTAAAAATCACCAATACCACAGTTTGTAAGAAGCTTACCAGTGCGAGGTTCGTTCATTGGCCGGCAGGCCGTCCACTGGTTCTGATGTGGATCATACCTCTCGATGCTGGACAGGTGGGACACGCCGTTGTGTCCGCCCACCACAAATATGAAGCCGAGCATGACGCCCACACCGAAGTTGATCCTCTTATCTGCCATGGGGGCTACCATTTCCCAGGCATCCTTGCTAGGGTCGTACCGCTCCACGCTGTAATGCAGATACAGCAAAAATCAGCAAACACACACACAAGCTGTTTTATCTTAACCAGATCTCTACTACATTATTCCAATACCTAATATGTAACACTGGCAGAAAATGTCCATTTCCACAATAAAACCAAGCTTTAATGAAGGTCACACTTAATTTCTACTTCCCATTTACTTTTACTGAACATATACTTTAACAACAAATCTGCAGCCAGTCCTGGACAGGTCAAAGGTCAGGTCTCAATATATAAGAAGTCTACAGAGAAACCTCTGCACTGTTTTATGAACTTTACCAATGAAGTTGTTTTTCCAGCTTTGTTAGCCACCACAATTACACAGCTAGGCATCTCTCTTATACTGTTTGTGATTGCTTTGTTCTGAATTTATGTATTACTGTACAGAATGAATGATCAGATTCTTTAACAGGACTGCATACAGGCAATATCCTTAAAGAGAATATAAAGGATGTGGCCAATTATGTAAACGCATTAATATAAAACATTCGTAGGATCTAATTTACTATAATTATATATAACTAAATTATTGGTAATGAAATAATTTCAAGCAGAAGATACTAAAGTCAGCTAATGATGACGCAATTACAAGTTATACCAAAGTTTCATGAAACACCGGCAATCTGGGACTGTTTTGTTGCACAAGCAAGGACATAAAAACCATGAGGGGAAAAGCAAAAAGGTCCCCAAAGATTCTCTGTCCAAACACATTCTCCTGAGAGATTTCGGGTGTCAGGGAGACAAGAAACTGAGATACAGCTCTCTGGTGACCCACAGGCAGGCATCCTCAAAATGAAGCGTCACTAAGAACTTCTGTTATGACTACAATTCACTTATTAACATGCATGTGACCATTTTCTCAGCAAGAGCTGATATCCTTCACCTGATTGCTAGTTCTATTAAAATTTTAATAAGACCCTGAGACAAAAAAAAGATCAGGTTAAGAGGTCTAAAACCCATCAATGAGATCCAAAAGCAAACCACAAGTCTATTTTCCTTCAACTATATTCATAATGGCTAATTATACTGTTGAGGAAATCTTTAAATTATTCAGCTCTTGCCTACCAGTTCATGATGACATATTTTAAATGTTTTTTGGGTGCAACATGTGCCTGAAGAGTTTAACCAATTATAATCACTCAGTGGTATTACCTGTTCATGTGTGCTGGGCCATAGCCTCCTATAGCATAGATCATGCCGTCCAGCACAGCAGTTGCAAAACAGCTGCGGGACTTCGTCATGGGAGCCACAGGTTGCCACTCCTTTAGCTTGGGGACATACTTCTCCACAGACTGCAGGTAGTACTGACCGTCGTAGCCGCCCAGCGCGTACAGTTCTCCCGCTAAGACCACCACCCCGAGCGTGCTGCGGCATTCTGCCATGCGCTCCACGGAGGACCACGTGTTGCTTTCGGGGTCCCAGCTCTCTACCGTGCTCTCGTGTCGCCGATAGCTAATGCCCTGTCTCATGTGCGTGGCAATGCCTCCCACCACATACACTTTGTTGTCCAGCACCGCCACGCCAAACTCGTAACGGGGAACACTAAGAGGGGCCAGTCCTATCCATGAATCTGTCTGAGGAAAATACATTTCCATGCTGAAAAAGAAAATGAAAGAAAAACATTATTATTATTATTATATTTCAACTGACATAAAAGTTTAAAAAGAATGCCTTCAGACAAGTACATGTGATAATCATTACCTTTCCAACGTTGCAAACAGTCCAGCCTTGCCTCCTACTGCGAGCAGCACCTTTGGGGCACACCTGGGCCGCGCTGACAGCACAGTCTGATAGGAAAGTCTGTGCTCAGGCATAAAATGATATTTGAGGGCCTCATTGAGCAGGTGCTTGCACGCGTGGTCATCTCGTATAAGGTGGTTGGCTTCGTATAGGCGAGTGAGGAATTTGACGCTGAGAAGTGGAAGGCGCACGCAATGCAACAACTGGGCGAGATGCTGCTGTCTCTCCGTCACGTCATATTTGATCCACGATTCCAGGGCATAAAATACAGTCTCCTCCGTGTCCACCTTGAGACAGTCATTAGACACAATTTCATCCAGCTCCGCTCTCGTCAGTTCAAAAAACTCCTCCGTCTGGCAGACCTCCTCAAAGTTCTCACAGATGAACTTAGTCGCAGCCAGGCACAGGTCATGACAGCCGTAAGTCTCTGCGAAGCGGGAAATACCTATACAGTTCCCAGCATCCAGCTGGCTCTCTAAGAAGGAACAGCACTCCTTAAGTACAAGCTTAACCTGGAGTAAATTAGCAGCAGGTAGCAAAGACTCAACCGTTTCCTGGGAGATAAACACCGTGCCAGTGTATGCATATTCTACGATGGCCTGGAAGAGAAACAGTAAAAGGCATCAGTAAACATTTTGACGGCTGATATTCAGAGCAGCTAGAGTCTGCTGGCTTGGAGGATTACCTTTAAGGCAGTCTCGTCAACACACTGGAACTCCACCTCAGAGGTCTCCTTTTCCGAAAGGTTACCGGTAAACATGGCCTTGAAGTAAGGACTGATGCTGGCCAGCACCACTTTGTGGGCATGGATCTTGGCGTCGCCCACGCGAAGGACGATGTCACACAGTTCATGATCCTGCCGCAAGAGCTGGAGGCCTTGCAGCAGCTGCTCTGAGTGAGGTCGTGTGAGACTTGCAAACATATAGGACTGGTCCTGCTGGTCCATCTAGGAACAGAAATCCAGACGTGAATGCGGAGTTTGTAATGTTTTCCCTGTAACAACTTAAACCCGAGGATGTTCCGCATAGAGAACGAGAATAAAAAGCAAAACCCATTAAAAAGTGAATACGGAAGAAGTGATGCAAATTTCAACAGGAAGGGTGACAGTTTCCGTGGGTCAGCTTTGTCACAGAAAGTTTCCATCCTGGTGTGAGGTACATATAGCAGGTCAGTGTCAGATGAACACACGTATCGAGCTAGGGTGTGTAAATGAGGAAGATCAGAAAGGTAATGAGGAGTACAACCACTGAGTGATTTGTAGGTGAAACTTGAAAAAAACAAAAACATAAACCCATCTATAATATTTCTCATCTTCCTAAGCAGGGACACAAATAAACACTAGTTGACTTCAAGCAAATGTGTACACATGTTGACCAGGAAGTGTGGCAGTAAGGGCTTAGATTTGTTGATTAATGACACGATCAACATGC
The DNA here is from genome assembly GCF_001649575.2 of Kryptolebias marmoratus. Taxonomy (NCBI): domain Eukaryota; kingdom Metazoa; phylum Chordata; class Actinopteri; order Cyprinodontiformes; family Rivulidae; genus Kryptolebias; species Kryptolebias marmoratus. Next base: position 15,377,571 of record NC_051439.1, read on the forward strand.
TCAAGTTATGAGAGCAGTCAGAGACTCACTGATTAAAGAATGAACTAAAAATAAAGGTGATATGACTGCACACATTATCAAAACATAACGAGCAGCAGAATGCATTCAGGGTCGTTTTGAGCTGAAACAGCAGCGATTACAACGCATTTCTATAAGCAGTCTCTTTCTAGGCAAAGGTAAAGAAGCCTTATCCTTTAAATCCAATGCTAAAGCTGCTTAAAGTCAGCCAAACGTATGGGCTAGAAAGGGCAAATACTGCACAACTAAGTCCGGACGTGTTAAAATGCGTATTTTAACCTTCGCTAATGTCACAATAAAAACTTACGCGGTAATAATAAGGGCCCGGGTTGATTTTTGACCGGAGGACCGGGTCAGATCAGAATATGCTAGCTTTAATCCTGAGCAGACCCAGCTAACACAGTGAAAACCTGAAAACCCCCCTCCAGCAGCAGCAGCCTCGCTTTAGTTTTAGCGGACATGCTAATTTGCTCCGACTCATTTCCGAGAGCAGCAAAACACACGAGGTTTTATCTTTACATCGTTGCATTCACTGCAGGGTTAGCCGCTAAAAATAAACACGGCTCTTGCGCTAAGCTGCATCACTGATTGATATACAGTAACATGGCTGACAGGTACAAAACGTGACGTTTTAGCTAGCTTTCTGCAAACTAACATATCGGCAAAGTAAGGAAACCAAACCTGTAATTTGTGGTCCGTCAGATGCGCCAAACTATTGACCGACTGTGCAGCGGCGACGACTGAGAAGCCCGGGCGGCTATCAGCAAAACAACCGACTGCCAATCTGCCTAGCCACACAGCTAACGACGAGCTCCTATGATAATAACGAGCTACCAGGAAAAAAACACCCACTTCCGGTGTTTTCAAAATAAAACTCTAGTAATTACCAAAACATCGATCTCAGCTGTATTGTGTTGTTTACCTTAGCCAAATAAAATATGATAAATTTCTCATGTCTTGTGTCAAGCCTTTGATGGATTACCCCGCCACTGTTTATTAAAACATGATGACTTTCAGATAGCCCACTGTAAATAGTTTTAGACCTGACATTATGTTTTATCTTGTTAATTTTCTTCTTATTTTTCACAACACATTCCACAAAATACATTGCCATATTCATAAAAAGCTATTAATCACAATATTAATTAGTAAACATGAAGTTTATGTCTGTGATTCACATTTAATTATAAGATGTTTAATCTAAAATGGCATTTTATTGACAATAAACATAAAGCCCTTTATTTTGTCTATCAGATTTTAGTTGCCTTTGTCCATTTCACATAGTTATTTATCATTGCTATTATTATTATTATTGAAGCATACAGTATTAGTTACAACATTGCATATTAGAAATAAATACTATGTTGTAGAAAATTAATAGTACATCAGCCTTTTATTCATATTAAAAGGCTGTCATATATTTTTAAATGAATAAAGTTGCACACTTTAGATCACCATGTGTTTTTTAATTATTTTAATATTAATTTTAGCTTTAAGGATATATTTAAAATTATTGGACACCAGGCATTATGACATATTGCCATACCGAGACACAGAACACGGTAACAAGTTTTTTCATAAAACAGCTCAATTCCCATAGGTACTTGTAAGTACCCTTGTAAGTACCCTGATATACTATCATAAGTATCCTGTACGTACCCCTATAAGTATCCTGTAATTACCTTGTAAGAGTTGTATACATAAGCCTCTAAGTACTTTGTCATTATGCAGTATATACCCTTGTATGTACCACAATAAGTACTCACTATTTTTTATTCTCATGTTGGATCTACATCCCAAAAGCTTTCAAATATAAAGGTATGATGTTGTTAGTTTTAGTTAGTTTAGTTGTTTTAGTTAAAACGTTCTAGCACTGAATTTTGGCTATCTTTATGCTGGAATTGACATATTTTGCTTTGTGAATATTCATATAAATTGCTGAAATGTGATCAGGACATTTTACTGGGGCGCATGGCCAGGTAAAATGAATCAGGTAAAGCCTACGTTGGACATTTTTCTCTTCATTTCAGTTTTATTCAAATGGTACAATGAGACAAAAGAGACAGCAAATACACAAATGTAAAGAACAAGTAATTTGTTATAAATTACTTACTGTTTTGGCTTTAATAATTATAGCATGCAAATCTGATTGAGGGAAAAAAATCTAATTATAAACAAACTGCATGAAAGGTACCAAGAACAGTTTGTAAATCATCACCCTTTGTGCAACGCTCAAAGAAAAACACAACTATACGTACTTTTTATTATATATTTTTTAATTATTATTTTATTTGCAGTTACTGTTTTCCTGACTGCTCTTCATCCTTGCCGCAGCTCCGTGGTGAGGATGATGATGTTTCCGCCTCGAGGAGCTTGGAACTCGCGTCACCATGGAAGCGCTCAGTTTGCTACATGCATTCGCCATTTTGCTGCCTCGGTGTGTGTGTGTGTATGTGTGTGTGTGTGTAGGAGGAGGAGGAGGGGGGCGCTCCTTTCGAGGTGAATACCTCCATACAGCTTCCAGCGAACATTCAACACTTCAGAGCCAAAGAAGAAGAAACGTGCCCGTTTCCTGGACCGAGCCGAAGCCGCTGCAGCCTGACGCGGACCGCTGGACGGCGGAGGAGCGGCAGATAGTTTCTTCCATGGTTATCGAGGAGGGCCGGGGAGGGGGGAGAAAAATTCAAGGTTCGTCTTCTTTCCAACTTTGCTCGCCCAGATAGGCAGCACCGAACACGGTCAGTAGCTACACGCTGTTCCAGCCCCAACTAACGAGGCTGTTTATGGACCATAATGTGGATAAAGACTGTCTGTAATCCTACTGAGCTCAAAAACTGCTGTTTTGTTCTCCTGGAGGCATTTTGTAATGTTAAACTACCACAGTAACATTATGTACAACCAGTCTGAGCCACAAGTGGTTGTATCCATCAGCTCTAATTAACAGGATCCAGCCTACATGCTTTTAGGGAGCAATAATACTTAAAATGTGTTGTCAGATAATACAAAATATATATCATTGGACCTTTAATTGATGCTCCAGATCAGCAAAACACAACAACAACAAAGCATAATTTCATTTTTTTAAAGCATCAGATGCTAAGGAACCTTAACAATAACAGAAAGTGCTGCAATTAATCTATATATATGTATACATTTCCATAAAATAACGTGCCCTAAATTTTTGTAAATATGGCATTTTTTAAAAACTCTACATTTACATTTATTTCTGTAACCATTGTTTTGTTGTTTTCGTTAGTGTACCTTGCTTAAAGTTTGCAGTGTGTTTGGTAGAGGAGCTCCATTCGTTCAATTCTGGGATAAATACAAAGTCAAAACTATAAATAATTAACTTTAATAAAATAATTAATACCCACAATAAAAGTAACCAACCAGCTTAAGAGTCTTTTAGACCTCCAATGCGCTATTTACATTTATTTATACAACTGTTTTTAAAGGAAAAACTACTTAACATAAAAATCTCTTGCATTTTAAAACAATTATTTCAAAAGATGTTTAGCATATTTGCTCTTAGAGAGATGAGTTATTACCAATGTTGCGTTTACACACTTTTCAGTGCTTACGTGGCCAAATATTATTTTCTGGAAACGTAACAAAATCCTTAAATTTCAGGGCAAAGTCACATTAACGCAGTCAAGAACACCTTATAAATATCAACCCTTGTCAGTGGTTGCCATTATCTCTGTTATCTCCTGCTTCTGGTTTTGTTTTGTTGCTGTGTGTGGTGATTTGGTTTTACTGTAGTTTATTATCTGTGTGTTACAGTCATACAGCTTGACAAACAGGACTACGGTTTTCCATCATCATCTGCTCAAGATGACAGCTCAGCGTAGAGGGGAGGAACATTTCTGTCCTCAGTGGATTCTGTTTGCCTCCTTGGATTCTTGTATTTGACACACCCATAAGACCCACCAATAATGATACCTGGGTTGATCTCCCAGGAGCTACACGACCAGCTTCTGGACCTGAAGAATTACCAGAATCGCACAAATGGGGTGGAAAAGCTTAAAAACGTCCTCTCAGAAGTGGACATCAAGTCGGTCCCATCTGCTAGCATTGAGGAGTTCATCAATTTTCTTCCAAGACTTCTAGACGACAGTAATTTTAAAGTGCTGTATGGCACCTTACAGGTTTTAAACTTACTAATTCAGAGGTTAGAGACGGGAGTGGACAAATTTTTGAAACACATAGTTTTAGTTGCGCTCAAGGCTCTTGGTGACACTCGCACTGTCACCAGGATTGAATACCTTAATGTGTTTCAGCAGCTGATGAAGGCTGTCACACCGCAGCAGGTGTTAGACCTCGTCATTGGCAACTTGAAACACAAAAACTCCAGGGTCCGGGAAGATGTCCTTAACATCATCATGGCAGCCATGCTCACTCACCCTAGGAAAGACTTCAACATCCCCAAGCTTTGTTTCGAGGTTGCGCCATACTTGGCAGACAGTAAAAGGAAGGTTCGCCACGCTGCCCTGGAGCTGTTTGCTGTTTTTGACCATTGCCTCGACACAGGGAGAAAGCAGCCGCTAATGAAAGCTGTGGACATGGTCGAGCTTAATGAGGACGCAGAGGGTCTGATGGCAGCTGTACAGGCGAGACGAGCCAGGCGCGTCCTTCCAAGACTAACCTCCGAGGGGGCTGTGGAGTATGGCTTGGTGGTGCCCAAACCCGGACAGTGGTCCACAGGGCAGCACGGTTCTGGAGCCGATCTGGATTGGGTGATAAATGGAGGGCGGATAAGCAGCGCCAGGAGCTACAGAACAGAGCCCGACAGTAACCGACTGTATGGCTACGGCAGCTTAGGCTCGCTCACTGATGACCTACCACTTCAAAGAAGGATCGTCAGTGCAGGCAAAGGGAAGAACAAACTTCCTTGGGAGGTATCGAGCTTCTCATCTACTGACAGCGAGCAGCAACAGTACAGTACACCTAACGGAAAGTGCTCTGAGCAGGTGAGCTTTGTCATCATCAGCTAATCGCCACATTCTCACTTTTCTCTCATAGCAACAACACATTTCAGTTAACTTTGTTTTTGGTAGCTGTGAGAGTCAGTGTTGTTTTGATATATTATTTGCTAAATTTCCCTATAGTAGAGAAAAAAAATCTAAAGTAAGCAGCAGAAAAGAAATGCAAATCTGACACTTTTTAATTAATAAAGAAACAAATAAACTAGGGTTGGTAGCATGGCCAAAAGGTGACAGCTTATTTTACTTCTGGTGGTAATTTAGCAAAAGTAACAATTCTACTAACTGGGAAAAACCTCTTGTAGGAAAATAACAAACCCAGCAAACATCTGCAGGAATAAAATCCAAAGAGCATTTTGTTGAGGATTATTTGAGCTATAATTTCATATAATAGAGCTAGTTTATAAGTTATTTTTTGGTACAGACCAGAATCAACTCAAGTGAGCTAAAGAGGGTTTTTTGAGTGCATTAGTGGAAGCTTTAAAAAAAAAATTATATTATTATTTTAACTGTTCCCATTCATTTTATTCAGCTCTTCCAGACAAAGAAAATCCATGTGGCAGTGGAAAATTTGCAGCTGGTTAATTTAAGCAGACTGGAAACTGTCTTTTTATTTATCAGTGAATTACATAAATTAGACTATTATTATTTTAAAAGGGTGTGCTTATTTTTTGTCTAAAGAAGCTTCAAAAACTACCTCATCACTTGTTGGCTGCCTCTTTTTAGTCTATTCTAATTCACAGACAACATATTGCGTTGGCCTCAGTAACAAATCTGCTCATTGTTGTAAATTTAGGTTCTTGAAAATGCTGTTAGACGTTTTCAGAATGCCTATTTTTTAATGTTAGAAGAGGGTGTAAAGAGCAAGAATGGTAGCACTTTCCTAAGAGACGGTTTGGGGTGAAAAATATCTAAATATAGTCAATTTGTCATGATGCAGTGTGGATCGAGAGCAGCAGCAGCGAGGGAGGGTGTCTTATTTTGTGCATTTTCTGTTTGTGGCTATGAGTCATGGTAATGCATTCATAAACACATCATTTATTCCCACAAAGTAATAGAAAAGTGCCATTAAAATATTTGACTCCAATATCAAGGATAAACAGATAGATATAAACACTTTGGAGCACAGCAGTATCACTGACACCATACCTGGTGGAAATGCAGGAGATGACTCATTTTCTCACACATCGACACTTGCTGCAAAGATGAGTAGGAGCTGTTTCCAGAATGAGCCTTGTGACTGTCTCAGTGAGCCTTTTCACATGTATTTGTTTAAATAATATCTGTTGTGATAAGAGCCTACAAATAGAATGAATCTGCCACCGTCAGTTTTATTTTTAAAATATCCATTTGCTGTGACACGTAGCTTAGTTTTACCCCATCTCAGCTTAGGTATTTCTCCTAAATAGTTTCGGTAACTGTTTTCCAGCTCGCGCCTCATTTGGAAAAAACCTTCTGTTTGCAGTGATATCTGTTTCCCAGCAACACCAGTAACAAACCGGGCACTTATTGGAGGGGCAGTGAAACCTAATTTGTTATATTACTGGGTCATGCTTGTAAAATATGGCTTGTTTAATGTTCTGCCGTTGGTTGCATTCACTCCAAGTGCTCTGCGGTGCGTGTTGATCTGATTGGAGGTAGTGGGAGTTCAGTCATACTGTTTCATTTCAAAGGCTGAAATCTACACATTTATTCAAACACTGTAAGAGTCTGTCATAGACGTGATTTTGCATCTTATGTATGTTTGCTTGAGGCTTTACGGCCAGCAGAGAAATCCCTTGGCGATACTTGGAAAAGACACCCACAGATTGCAAATACACATCTGCTACAAACTTTTGTTTAGTCTAGAGGATGGAATTACACTTAAACCTTTGTCATGTTTAAGGATTGTTTAAGCTACTTACTTGAACTGTACCAGTTATTGCTGCTATTAAAATAATTTTATTTCTGCACCTCTGTAGGTGACAAGTGAGGATTACGCACCTCAACCCAAGAAGCCAGAAGCCTACATACCAAGTTTCAGTAAGTGCCAAGAGTTCCCTTAATATTTCAACCCCCTGTGCGTGAAACTGACGCAGCTGACTGATCGTCATGGTCAACTTTAGCTTGACTCAATTTAGAGCAGCTTTAACTTGGATTAGCATACTGAGTCAAAGGAGTTACCATTCCACATGTCACTAAAAGCTCTGAGATGAGAGAAGTTCAAAGCTGCTTGGCAGATTAGTGTCATACCAGTCTCCTACCATGACAGAAGAGGCATAGTGAGGAATAAGGCTACGCTAACCAGGTACAGATATTACCCTCAAACTGCTACCCTAAAGCTAAAGACATTTTTCTAGCTCTGATGGATTTTGGGACATCTTTGAGTTAAACTGGCATTCAAGGCCCTGGGCGATATGCATTCCTTCAATGCCACTTTAACGATAAGTAAGATTTGAGAAAATTTGCATAACTTCAACTTGCTCATTTTGTCGTGTAACGTTTTATATTCAAGCTCACTGTAACTTTGCCACCTCGCTTTGCATTCTGTGTTTTGGTTTTAGTAAGAAATGCGATTTCTGTCTAGGTTCTGCTGAGCCGGAGAAGCCCCAGCCGTCCAGAAGGAGGGAGGTCCCAGCAAATCTCAGAAGAAGCGGAAGCCTTAACATGGACACGGATATTTTTAAAACCAATAACTTTACAGACACAGATATTGGTAAGGAGTCATTATTTAAAAGAATTGATCATTTCAACCCTGTCTAAATGAAAACTTGAAGAAACAACCAAGAAGTTGAGTCCAGTTATAATTATTTAATTGTTTAAATATATCAGTAGTTTGGCACATATACAATATAATAAAAAAAAAATTTATTCTGAAAAAATTCAGAATAAATAGCCACGTTGCATCTTTGTTGAACAGAAATAGCTGACTTTGACTTCTTGTATGGTGCCTCCAGTAATGCTGTGATGTGTATTATGTGGTTGTGTACCTATCAGGCATAATGCAGCCACCACCAGAGCCAAATTCTACCAGTTTTGAATATATTTAAATGTCTGAGTAATAGGCAAAGTTAATGAATCAGTCAGACTTGTGCTGGACATCACTCAAAGCTGTAAAATGGATTAGTCAGATGTTATAATCCACTTCATGCTAATATCTTTTATACATTTCAAGTTGTTTTTTGGTTTGATTTGTGAATGCAATATCTCATAGTGACCCCCAAAGGACGTATGCTCTCGAGGAACACCAGTGTTGAGCGAACTTTTTCCCTCCCCTCAAACCCTTCCACGCCCGGCTCCTTCCTTCTGCCCTCCTACCCTCTGGCTACACGCACAGGGGTCATGCTCACCCCAACATTGTCCCGGCGTCACGCAGACTCCTCCGTCTCTATGTCCAACACCTGGCCCTACAAGAAAGAGAACAGCCCTCATCAGGGAGACACTAGCTCCTGGACCGAGACAGCAGGCACAGCTAACGGTAATACAGCAGAAAAACTGTTCATATGCAGCTGTTTTGTCTGTGGAGTTTAAAATAATTATTTTGTATTTGTTTGGGGTTAGCTGTGTTTCTCTCTCGCCTCTCTTAGAAGAACTCTCGAGCAGGCGCTCCCCAAGGCCTCTTCGAGCGCCCCTCGTGAGCTCCTCTTCTGCCTCATCGTTCAGGCGCGCTCTGAGCAACACCAGAGCAACATTCTCCATCTCACCGGTTTTCCCTCCAGCAGAACAAGGCCATTCTTATAATGGCCAGAGATCCAGTGCTTCAGCTAGCCCTCAGAACCAACAGATGGACCCTGACAGCATCCGGGGCTGGCAAGATCTTCAGGAAGATGAACCTCTTGACATGCAGGAGGTCAGAAAGCCTGCATGTTTATAGTTCAGAGTGTTAAACCTAAGTGATTGTTGTACTAATTTGTATGTTGCTCACAGATGCTGAACTCCCTACGATCCTTGCGGAATAGCGCTGCCAAGAAGAGGGCCAAAGTGAGCCACAACAGTCCAGATCCAGACAGCCCTGACTCAGCTGTGAGGCTGGACTTGGGTCTGGACTCACCATTACACACCTCTCCAGTGCTTACCAGCTCAGCGAGTGAGAGTGGACTTTCCAGTCTGAACTCAGTTGCCAACTCTAGCTTCAGTGGCATGAAAACCAGGTCAGAGATCCCCATTTTGTCGCCCCTTTCATTTATTATTTAATAACTTGTTACTCTGCCTGGGTTATGTGTAATTTGAATAAAGCTTACTTTATGCTGGAGCATCACACCAGGTTGTTTTTGTTATATGAAATAGTAAATACCACAAAGAGACTGAAAGGTTTGATGACATTTCAAACAGAGCAAGGCTGCGTATATTCTTACCTGTCAACAGTCCCAGAAACTCTGCCTCTTCTGTAATGAAACCTCGCATTGCAAGAGTGCCTTCTGCAAAACTGAGGACTTCGGTGTCTATGGACTTCAGTGGCCTTCAAGGTATGAATCAAATTAAACGGGTTCTGCCTGCCATGCTGCCTTGTTTTCTGTCTGACTTTATTTTCTGCCTTTTCAAGTAATGTCCCAGAGAACTGAGCTGACATCGGAGGTGGGTATTGTTGGGCAGAGGGTTACTTGTTGCAACGGAACAATCAAAACTGAGGAAGAGAAAATGGGTCCATCCCCTCCACTGGTCAAACCAGCTGTCCGTGAGTCAGTCAGGGCTTTGAAGCTTGCTAAAGGTCAGCTTGCCTCAACAAACAGAAAATAGATATATCTTTTTTTTCTGTATATGCTTTGTATGAACTTTTTCTATGAGTCACCATCCCTCTCTTTGATTTCTAGGATCCCAGAGTAACAACAGCAGTAGGACTTCACCTGGCGCCGACATGCCTGAAGGAGTGATAGGAAGAGGTTAGTTTGTGCTGATCAGTTAAGGTTTAGGTTTTAGGAAGTCTACCAGAATAGACTCTTAATGTTAAGAAAAGAGCTTCTTCTTATGCTTTAGATTCCTGCAGCGCTTTGTCCTATTTTACAAAACAAAACAAGCTCTTATATCTTTACATCTTCCCTTCAAGTCTCTTCATTTTGATTAGGTGATATTAGATTACAGACCTTGTACATGAACAATTAATGATAAACAAGTCAATATCAACATATGACAGTATTATGGATATTAAAAATGTCCTATTTGTTTATTTACTCATTCACATTGCAGTCTGAATCTTTTTATTCATGCAGAAAAATGATTTTAAGTGATACCATAATGTTCCCTTATACTTTTAAGGCATGTTTGGCTCTGCAGTTTCCTCCAGCCGTCCAGGAGTCATTTTGTCACTTGAGCAGGGTGATTTGGCAGCCAAACCTTCCACTGATCCCTCAGCAGGCATTTACAGCAGTCAGCTTGACGGCGACAACAACCCACATCCACACGAGGCTAAAGTTAGTCACTCTGTGAACCAATGTTGATTCATACTACTTCATTGAAAGGTTCAGATGACCAGAGTCTTGCTTTTTTTTTTCTTCCCCCCCTACCAAAATGTGCAGGGGAGGGTGAAGAATGTGAGGATTGGTCGGGATAAATCAAGGCAACAGCGACTCGATCAACCCGAGGGACAGTCGGGCCAAGAGGACCAAACAAGAGAGAAGATTCGCCTCCGTGTCAGACAGATGCTTTCTGATTCATCGACAGAACAAAACAAAGAGCCAGCCATAAAAGGCAAGATGTTTTTAGCACCTTAAATCAAATATCATTCTTATTTCTTTAAAAATTATAAAGAAATTCCCTACAACCCAATATATTTACTAGTTTAAAATCAACAACTCTTTTAATATACTCTGATTCTTAATATATTTTTTTTAAATCGCATTTGCAAACAAAACTTTAATGGTTGATGTTTTCTCTCGTAGATCTACATCTGAATGGCAGCATGCTGACCTCTACCAAAGCGGACCCTCTCTCTGATGAGTCCCCCATCAGTCCCATCAGTCCTGCCAGTCCTCCAGGACCTCAAAGTCCAAGGAAGTGCTTCACGCCGCCCCACCAACCAAGCCCCCCTACAGTGCCTCCCAACCCCAAAAATGTGTCCCGTCTTAGAAGGGCGCCTAGCCTCACCAGAGCTCGACCTTCAATGTCTCACAGTTCAGGTCAGTGGGATTGAAAAAACAAAAATGTCAGACATGTCATGATGTTCACAGTCACAGTTCAGGAACATCCAGCCATGTTATCAATAGATGAAGCAGGATTATAACAGGAAAAAATGTTAGATAATTAAGTAGAAAATGAGTGTTTAAGCATAAATTTGTTTCTGGTTAATGTCTGTTAATGTGCTGCCGCCTAGACTCACTGCTTGTTTTCAGACTGAGATGTAACATGACTCTGACTCTGTGTTATTTCCTGTCTGACCGGACATTTAGATGAACTGTGCCATGCTACATTAAGAAGCAAGAAAAATCTCTCAGAGCCTCCAGACCTTTGCCCCTTTTCAAAGCCTGACCTGGCGCTGACTCAGAGTTTCAACCTGCTGAGCTCAGAGGACTGGTGAGAAGCGCTTCATCTCCCTACAGTCATTACACTAATAGCCCTCATCTAAGGCTTCTTAATACTGTCAAGACATAAGTATTCATTTGAAAGAAAGTTTTCCACTTTGGTAGTTGAATAAGGTTCAAACACATTGAAAAAACAGATACTTTCCAGCCATTTTTTAAGTTTGCCTTCATTTCATGTTTGTTTTCTTGTCAGGGAAAAGAAGATTGAGGGTCTAATGTTCCTGCGCTCTCTGGCCTACAACCACTCAGACACACTTCAAGGCCGACTGCATGAAGTTTGTCTGTCTCTCATCCAAGAGGTGACGTTGTTCTGCCCTGCTCTGCTGGCAATAACTTAATTTTTTTATTATTTTCTATTCAGTTAGTTTGATTGTCAGCAGAGGTGTTCATCAGTCCAAACACCCTGGCAGACATTTATTTGCTGAAGGTAACCTGTTGGCACTAATCAGAATAATTCAAATTCTGACAAAACAAAGCTTTGCCCTGGTTGAACAAGTTCTTCTTGCTCACAAAGTTGGTAACTATTTATACACAGAGCACTCCTTCAGGTGAGAACCACAAAGTCATATAGTGACAATATTGTCAAATCTGAATTATCTATTAGCAACTATTACAAACAACCCTATCACCACCTCACTGCTTGTTTGCTGCTGCTTTTCTGCCATCTGTAGGTGATAAAGAAAACAACTGCTCGGACAATTCATTTAAAAGTATAATTAGGAATAACAAAACTAATAATAGCAGCTGCTGAGCAATAAATGTATTGGAGAAAAACTAATAATAATAACCAATAAGCTAATTAATCCTCTTGTTTTGTGCGTAAATACTTTTGTTTTTCCATAAATCAATGAAGTCGATCTTTCATTTAGGTGAAGAACCTGCGGTCAGGTGTGTCCAGGGTGGCAGTGTGTGCACTTGGTGACCTGTACACACATCTGCAGAGGGCTATGGACCAGGAACTGGAGGGGACAGTTAAAGCTTTGTTGCATAAAGCAGGGGAGAGTAACGCCTTCATCAGGCAGGATGTGGATGCAGCACTGGACTGCATGGTGCAGCACTGCACCCCAACTCGTAGCATCGCTGCTTTACTCACTGGAGGACTGAGGTTAGAATACAAACAGGAAAAAATATTGTTTCACCACTTTTGAACTGTTTGTAACGTTTAGATGCATATTGTTGGATTGCTGACAGTCACCTTAATCCAGTGGTGAGGAAATGCACAGCTCAACATCTGGCTAATCTGGTAGAGAAGGTTGGCGCTGCACGTCTGCTGTCTGGTAACAAAGATCTCTCAGAAAGAATTTTACCTGCCATCACTAAACTTTCACAAGACTCCTCCCAAGAGGCCAGGTATGTCAAAAGGTTAAATGTTGCTCTGTGTTTTAGTATTTAGAACCTATTTAGACTTGTCTTTTTTGAATATAAGAACTTGAGTAATAGATAATGTACCTGTTTCCCACAGGTACTTTGGTCGTCGAATGCTGCTGTCTTTGTCATCTCACCCTGACTTTGACAAGATCTTGGAGAAACACATTCCTACCAAAGACCTGCAGACTGTCAGAGACACTCTCTTGACACTCAAGTCGAAGGTATAGTTTCTTCATGTTTATGGGCACACATGTTAGGTCAAACACTTGGACCTAACCTGGAGATTTGCTGGGATTTCAGGGCCTTGGTGAGATGACCCAAGACACTCAGTCTGCCAGGGGGAGACGCTCCCTCCCGGGCAGCGGTACGGTCAGGGCTTCATCTCTCAACGGAGAGCCAGTCAACCAGACCAACAAGTGGGTGGAAATCTGAAGTTACAAACTGTCACAAACACAAAGGAATCTATTTTATGTCAAATGTTTTGATGTTTTTGAATCATCTGCAGGGAGTCTAACAGCCACAGCAGCTATAAATATCAGACGCAGAGTATTGCAGACAAAACTGAGTACATAAAGCAGATCTCAGGTCTGCTGGGTTCAAAGGACTTCAGAGAGCGGATCAAAGGCATCGACCAGCTTGTGGCTGACTGTGAACACAACCCTAATATGGTCATCAACAGTATATTCCCGGTTAGTGCAAGCATTTTGTAATAAGACGTATTGTTAGGGTTCTTGGTTATTAACATGCAAGGTTTTCTTCTAAGAGAACAGACCAACAGACTGTATGCTCTTCTCTTTCAGGTGTTTGATGCCTTCAAAGCCAGACTGCAGGAGTCCAACAGCAAGGTTAACCTACACGCCCTGGAGTCTCTGCAGAAAATCATCTATTTGCTGAAGGACAGCTTGTCCCAAGTGGTCAACATCCTGGTCCCGGCAATTGTGGACAATCACCTCAACTCCAAGAATAATGCCATCTATTCTGCTGCTAACGGAGTTATTAACGCTCTTACTTTGAATCTCGGTACTCATTTTGAACTTTTGAAAATTAGAGTTAATTTTGATTTAATTAATGATATCTGATCATGTTTTTGTTTTTTTTTGTAACCTTGCACAGACAACATTCTACTTCTACAGCCTTTCTGCACCAAGGCACAGTTTTTAAGTGGTAAAGCAAAGGTGGACCTAATCGAAAAGGTTGCAGGTTCGTCTGAAGCGACAGTCTCGAATGCTCTAATCAGCTGATGTTTGACACTACGTCTGACTCTTTCTGAATACATTTTCTTTTTTTCAATTGCAGGCCTCGTAACGGAGCTCTACCCTCGCAAGCCACAGATGGTGGAGCAGAAAGTGTTGCCCTTACTGTGGCACCTCCTGGGCACCTCCACCCACAGCGGCACCGTTCACGGCAGGGGCGGCAGCGTGAGGGGTGCTACGGCCAACCTGTGCCAAGCCCTTCACGCCCAGATGGGGCCGAGCCTGAGCGAGTGCGCCGTCTCCCAGCCTGCCAGTGTCCTTAAAGGGTTAAATGAGGTCCTGAGGACCTTATCTTAAGGTAACGCAGAATCCAGATGTGTTCATATGTTCAAAGAGAACATTTACACTGACCTTACTTGAAGAAAGAGATGTCCTACATTTCTTATAGTGCCTGCACTTTTATATCAATAACAAGAAAGTCCTTAAAAATTTCAAGTTGCTCCTATTCTTATATCAGTGACGTTTCCTCCAGTACAGAAACCTTCTAACACGCGGACATCAGGTCTCACACATACTCAGCCTGCTCTCTTTGCACTTTGAAAAGTAGCTTATTGTCATAGCTTTTCTCCATCACGTACTGTTGACAAATCAGAGACACTATTACAGAATGTAAAACCGAAATGCACAAAAAAGAAGAGGAAGACAGGGAACCTAAGGGTGTATATTTTTGCTGATGTGATATTTTTGAAATGTCATGTAGATAATTTGTGTAATGAGATTAATATTAGTACAAAGCATTTTTGTACAGCTCAGTTGTGTATTTGCACAGTATTAGTGTCATGTGTATGTATGCTGTATGATGTTTCACTTATAATTTATCTCTTGTAGAATGGTCCGAAAGTCATATTAATGATGTGTTGAGTTGGTACCTTTTTGTCCCCCTTTTTTTTTTTTTTTTTTTTTGCATGACCAAATTTTCCTGGCAGAATCCAAACTGTATTTTTGTTAAGGAAATGTGTGTGTACACTAATGCCTAGATCAAAGTTGGTTTCACTTGCTGCTCCTTTATGTGGGAGCAGCAGGAAGGAGAAAATTAAAAAAAGGAGTTTTTCTCCTCTGGTTGCCTGAGGAACATTAAGAAGCCTGGTCTGTTTCCGTCTCCGTATCGTGCCAGTCTTCTAATAGCCTTTTAACTCAACTGTTGTTAAATTATATTTAAATGCTTTGTGAGCAAGAGGAAAGATATATGAATAAACAGATTTATTTCTCTAAAACTAAACTTCAGTGTGACTCCTTTCAGGACTGGAAATGAGGTTTGAGATATTAACTGGAACAGCTGTATTCTTCATTTTGAAGTCATCTGTTAGCAACTTCCCCCCATAACTAACTCTTAAATGGTGAATAACAAACAAGTCAAGCAGTGGTTCTCAAATTTTATTTTAAGGAGTACCACTACAGGCAGTAGCTAGCTCTTGAGAACAGCACCACATTCCTCTTCCCTACAAGAGTTTAATCACAAATGTGAGATAATCCAAATTAAATTTCTGCACCGTTTGCCCCAAAAGGTCCTACAGAGACTTCTCTGAACAGCAGATTAAATATCCTCTTCAGTTTCCACAGGGGTTCTCAAAATGTTCTCCACTACATTTTTACTTTTTTTGGTTTTCTCTCGTTCATTTTTCTTTCCATCGCCGTTAGCTTTTTTTTTTTTTTACTTGTAAAAGTTGATACCAAGAGTTCTACTGTGGTACTTGTACCACAGTTTGAGAAACGAGGAAGTAAATTAAGACACCCTGGTGGAATCAGTACCTAATAAATAAAGAAGTGCTGTCTGTGTTCAAGTTAGTGACAGAAACACAACACTTTCAATGTTACATAAATCGCCTTTATTAATAGGTGCATTTGCCGAAAACATGTTTTATATTCTTCTCATTATGTTGTATAAAGCTGACAGTAGCTCCCATTTAGATTGAGCCCTCTTTTTATGTAAAAAGAAAAAAAAGTGACTACAGAAACTTTGAGTAACCAGATGGGTAAAACGTCTCATACTCAAAAAAGATCTTTATAATGTAAGCTTAGTAACCCATAATAATTAATAACTACTTAAAATACACCCTAAGATTGTAATTGGCCTGTCAGAGGTGGAATATAACAGCCTAGTCAAACTTCCAGGGTTTGAATTAAATAAAAATTGTCTTCACTACGGTTTACACGATGAAAGTAGCTGCCATTTTGAGAAAAGCACTGTACAGAGATTTATGCACATGCTTTCCAGCACAGTTGGACGAAAGAAAAGTTTTTTTGAGAAGTTTCTGCGTAAAACCTCTGAAGCACGGAAGGATGCTGCAGATGGGTCCAATAAAAACAAAAAGGACAACACAGTCATTTACAAATTATCTGCTTAACCGATGATCAAAACGCTGCAACAGTGCACAAATAAGGAAACATTTTGTACAGTGGTTCGCCTCAGACACTTCTTGTGCTTCAAATAAACACCTTTTCTTCCTGCAACAGGCATTTACCAAAAAGGTATAAAAACAAACAAGGGCTTTCAGGCTACTGGTTACCTTAAAACCTCTGCAGCAAAAAAACCCCCCAGTGTTGTCTTAAAGGGTTGAAGAAATGTGCTACGTTAACACGGTGCCGTTTTCTTACCGTTACACACAGACGCAGACCAGGAATGTTACAAAACTAGGTACAAATTCATGAATTTTTACAAAAAAAACAAGCGCTAATTGACAAATATATAACAAGCAACTGAAAGGCAGGTCCGTTTACATCAAGAAAATGTCCAAAACTCTTCAAATAAAGCGTATGCCATCTCATTCCTGTCCAGGATTTTGTGCTGTGAATGAGGCGTTTATGACTTTTGCTCGAGCTCTGCTGAATTCGGTCACAGGAGTGTCCTCTCAGCTCAGCTTCACTGACAAGAATGGAATAAATAGGATCTTCTCGCTCAGTTTCTAAGGCAGCGGGTTTAATGCCATGGCAACCTGGGCTTCTGCTGGATGCTGGGAGAAGACGAGCGCCTCGGCTCGCTCAGGGACCAGATGTCTTGGGCAGGTCCTGGTTCTCGGCCAGGTGGAGCTTCTGTCTGAACGCGGACACGTTAAGGACTCGCGCACAGGCACTCGGAAGGAAAACAAAACAAATCACTCAGCTGAAATTCACTGAAAGGATACATCGAGGTGCTGAGCTCTTCCAGCTGCAGAAACAAACAGATCAGAGGTGCGTTGAAAGACAAAACAGCCACACATCGAACTTTATAATGTAGTTCAGGGCAATAATCTCTAAATTTGATCTTATTACATAACAGCTTGTGCTTGTCAGGTCAATATTTCTATTAAACCCCTGTCATCCAGCCACGGTGTTTACAAGAGCAGCTTCCTGGTGTCACCACCCATCTGCTCTGAGCCACAAATATCCAGCTCCTGCTCCAGACCACAGATATTCCCAGCAGCTGAATCTGTCACGAACCGAGGGCCGCCTTCCCCCCCTCTCTCTCACCTTCCTCAGACAACAGCCCCGCAACTTCTCCACACTAAACATGCCAGCCGCGGGCGTGGGTAGCTAGGAGCCTCACAACAAACCAACAACACAAACTCGTCTCTGTTCGTTGTAAAGAGCCGATCCTGAATAGAATAATTGTCGGAATGCTTATTCAGCGTGCAACAATTCTCTTCCCGTTCAGTTTCTTTTCTGCGTTTTTTTTTCTTCCCCATCTGCATTCTTTGTGCTATTTAAACCGTTCGTATATCAAAAATCTCCATCTTGATCAGGAATGGTGCGCTGGGGCTTTTAGTTTTTGTAACTTTTATGCTTAATTGAAGTATTAAACTTCATTTACAAACATTTTTTCACTGAGATCTCTTCAATCCTTTAAAATCTGCATCAGCGTACTCGCTTTGTTTCTGTCTTCTTATGCTCCTTTTAGGTTTTAGTTATAGTTTTGCTCATTTTAGCTTCTGTTGTTTGTTGTAATTTTAAGAATTCAGTGTTTTGCTCAGTTTTCACACTTCATTTTTGCAATCTATCTAGTTTCTTGATAGCATTCCACTTGGCTGAAGGGGTTAAATCTGTGTCTAAAGGAACTTCATATGTAGTCGTTCATTTATTTATTCACCAGAAAACTTGTTTCTTGTAACTCTGAAATCTTCGCTTGGACATCAGTGATTCTTCAAGTTATTTAGGAGTTGAAAAGATCCAAACATGAACTGTGATCTGCTGTGAAGTTTCACACAAAACAGACAAGAAAACTCAATCTGAGCTGAACAATCAGATAAAAAAACTAGTTTTACTCAGACTGACGGACTTACAGTGTTTCTGGTCTCTTCCTTTTACCGCCTGTATCAAGATGCAGCTTTGCTCTACAGGATTGTTTTATCTCTACGTCAGAGATAAGCTGGTTCCTTCTCTCGCTCTGCGCTCTGACAGCAGGAAACCTTACTCTCCCAGACTCAGAGAGAACGTCTTCTAATTAGGCTTTTTTATGACCTCTATTATGATATGGAAATGACTCTACCTCCTCTGCGTGTTCAGCGGCTGTTTAACACCACCCTTTAATTTCCACGTTCATGCGGTTGGAATGAGGTGCATTTAGGAACACATTTATTTGCTGAAGTGTTACAGTTTAGGACTTTAACGTGACTGCTTTACGATCAGTCGTTAGTGGAAGGAGGACTATTATCTCAGAATAAAGTTAACACATAATGAACCCATGGACACTACAGCAGCTGTTATTTGGTCTGATTTTTATAACGGGAAAATGTTTGATATCTCAGCCTTTTTGCCCTTTTTTGTATTAAAGCAAACATCTCATAATGAACCTGTTTTTTATCTACAGAACACGTTGCCGTGCTGAGATGTAGGTTTTGAACTCTTTCGATGGTTGGATCTAAACTGAGTTTCTGTTAAATCCGCTCCCTGAAACAGGCTGAAAGCCTGACCGCCCGCCCGTCCTCCTCGGTGACCCCTGAGCTTACGTTGCAGAGCAGGTGTTCCAGGTTGTGGTCCGAGGCGCACTTCTTCTGGTCCTCAGAGAGCTCCTCCACGTGGCTGTCGAGGCTGAAGTGGAGCCGCGCCAGCTTCTCCTGCATCTCGCGCACATGTTCCAGCTGCTCGAAGGAACAGACTTTACCTGAAAACCAGACAAGGACCAATGTGACCTTTTTGTTTTTCTTGCAGAAAAGTATTCCCATGACAGGTTTCTTTTTTAAGAATAGCTTCTTGGTTATTTGTTTTCAGCCTGAATCGAGTAACAAAGCTGCTTCTGACGTGTCTTATTTGGAACCTGGAACAGAATATTCCCCAAGTGGGCTCTCACATGGAGGCTGTCTTACCGAAAGCCTGTAATTTGCCTGAGTGGAAATCATTAAGAAGGTTGAGGAGGCCTCCCTCCATCTCTCTGACGTCGGAGACATCTGTAAGGAAGGAGTGCTGCAGGGGGGAAGACTGGACCACCTTACTGGGCCCTGCTGGCTGCGGTGCTCTGGGTTTCTCCCTGTGGGGTCTGACAGACGGAAAACATGACTTTCTGTTCAGTTAAATCCTGCGGTGTTTTATGGTATGAATGCAGAGTCACCATTCACACACTGCTTTCCTGTTTTTCATACTGCATACTTTGTGCTATTTTAGCCATTTATGTATCAAAATGTTCAGCTCATTCAGGAGATAGGGGCTATGACATTTAGTTTATAGTAAATTTTATATTCTTTTTAAATATTTAACTTTGTTTAATGTATATTTAAAGGGAAATTATTTGTAAAGTGGCTTCAATTCCTTCAAAACATTGTTCTTTTTGAAATCTGCTTTAGCATACGAGCTCCATTTTTGTCTTCTTATGCTACTTTTAGCTTTTAGCTACCATTCTACTAATTTTAGCTAGCCTTTTGCTACTTTTAGCCAACTTTTTGAAGCTTTTAGCTACTTCTTCTACAGCTTCTTCGGCTAAGTCATTCAGCACTCAGCGTTCACACTACAGACAACCCTTTTTCTCTAGTTGAACTAATTTTCTGGTTTGTTTTAATCACATTAAGACAGAAACCTGGTGGTCTTTGGCGGGGGCATGACGGTCGTGAACACCTCCTTCGGCTGCCCTGGCGCTCCTACAGATCTCTTGTACTTGCTCCTGTTCTTCGGGGAGGGGGGCTGCGGCAGGCCGAGGGAGAAGGTGGCACTTTTGCTGGCCGGCAGCACAGACAGCTTGCGGGGGTTGATCGGCGGAGGAGGGGGCTGGGGAAGGGACACCTTGGGGCTGCGCTTCTTACGCTTGTCCTCCATCCTCGTGTTGCTCTCCGCGGCCTCTTTTATGCGCAGCTCTCCCCGGGTCGAGGTGAGCGGAGGTGGCAGAGCTTCTGGCTGGCGTGCAGGATGTCCTGAAACAACAAAGGTAGGAAGCTGAAAGCCAGCAGCAAACACCCCACCCCCACCCCCCGCCTGAGGAGTCGGACTGAGCCAGAATTAAAATTGCAGCCCAGGATTCTGTGCTGGGAACATCTGCGGATCAATCAGCCACGCTCCCATTGATCCAACTTTAAGAAAACCGGATAGCAAAGACAAGTAGACCTCTAATCTGCTTATCTAAACGGGGCAGCATTTAGGCTTTAATGGATGCAATGTGATAGTTCAACAACAAGAGTATGAACAGCAGCCTGGGAAGACATTTTACTGCTGCCGTCGAAGGCAAAAAGGCGATGATGCTTCTGCCTCTGCCTGTGTGCACATCTACGACTGATGAACTTTTGTTAGATGACACCAAAAATGTCCATAACTCAGTCAGTTTTGCACATGCTGAGCTAAAACCCGGTGTGGTGACAGCTGAGAATCCTCCTCAAATTATCGCTCTTCTATTATCAAATAAATAACATATTCACTGCTTGTGCAGTGTGTCAAGCTGCAGCAGGATTTGTTAACACAGATGGCTGATTGCTGCACAAACATCCAGCCCAGTGTCCCTTAGGCGTGTAATATGATCTATGGCAATAAAAAGGGTGGATAATGCTCCACTCTCACTGAGACATGGGGGGGTTTAATGTGTCAACCAGGCAAGAAATGACAATACATTAAATGTCACAATAATGCAGTAGCATGGGATGTACACTTGTGTATCTGAGCACTTTATTCCTGCAGGTCTGAGCTACCCTACATTGATTCTAGTGCCATTATTTCTGACAAAGTCCCAACATTAATGCTTCTATATCAACAGTGTTCTGATAGGATTCATCTTCCATTTGTAGTAAAAGGGGACTCCAAAGATGGCCACTACGGTCATACACAAAGGCAACTTTGTTACCCTTCACTGCCAGTTTTATCTGGGCTGTAAATAAACAAATAAATAAATAAAAATAAAAGCACGAACAGACAGCTGCTGTGTTGGTGAGCAATACAGCGCGGCGGAGAAAATGATGACACAAATAATCAGACTTACCGAATCAATTACGCACCAGAGAGCCGAGCTGCTGGGTGTCGCGTTTCCCCTCCTCTCGACATTTAACACATTTTCGGCGCACTCGGTGCTAAATTGAACCCCCCCTCAGGCCACGGTGCAGGTAAACAGGTTGTGCACAGAAGCTGATGGGGGGCGAATTACTGGCGAAACGTTAAGCGCGCGGCATCGACCCGCTCGGCTCGCGCGGAGCTGTTGTCTTGATCCGTCTCTTAAAGGGCCAGCGCACCCGGCTGAGGGGCGGAGGAGGAGGAGGAGGAGGAAGAAGACAGGTGGAGTTTGTTTTCATGCAAATGTCCTTCAGCTACTGAAGTAATCGCATCAAACACAGTGGACCTGAATTATTAATTAACATGCCCCCACAGAGATGTCAAAAGATGCAGATTATTTCACTTTCCCCCACAAATCTTCTGTTTTGAAATCCCAAACTTTCCCAGATCCAAGTTTCCACATTTTCTGTCAGTTCTGGGGTCATTTTTGACCTGATGAAGACTGTAAATTTACTGTAATGTTTGTACAAATTACTGCATGTGGGACTCCTTTTTCCCCATCATGTGAGGATCCTGCTGCACTGATTCAAGTAAACACTCCTGTTCTGTTACCTTTTGAGAAAATATTCCATGTAAAAGGGTTTTTCCCATCACCCGAGATGTAAATCTGACAAAATTAATGCATTTTTTGTTTATTTAAGTCTTCGTACGTGAGCCTGAATGCATGCTTTGTCACCTGAAACAATAAAGTTGTTGCATTTTCCCTGATGACTATAAAAAGTACAGATAAGGTGTCTGATGCAGTCACTTTTTCGATCTCTGTAAGTCCGTGACCCAGCTGTTAAAAAGAAGAAAAAGTGAACATTATATTGACTTTTATAATAAGTCATATTTCCAGCGTGAGTAAATAGCATGCAGTAAACTGACGGTCTAACTGAAGTGATTATAAATGCTTGAATTGCTTCTCCATTTTGGATCACAGTTCCTCAGAGATTTTACTGAATGTTTAAAAGAAATAAGAAACTGTTCTTCAAGTTTGTTTGGGGCTGCTGAGAAAAATTAAAACATGAACCCCTTTTTAACCTCTCGAAGCTAAATTCATTGCATACAGGTGTTGTGTTCCTGGGCTTTTGAGGGTAAAATTAAAAACTGAAATGGTACGATCTGTGAGTTTAGGACTAATTTTAACTAACTACTGCTGTACACATTTTCTAACAATCCCTAAATCTCTAAAGATCAAATAAAACAACCATGTAAAGTAATACAAAAATATTTTATTTATTATGGCAGTCAGTTCAGAACAAAAATGTGACACAAAATGCAGTTTGTAGAAAAAATACAGAACTCTTAGGCATGTTTGTATTATTTCAAATCAAACGGGACCAGCTGGGAACTCGGGCTTTAGCTGACTTTCTGGTCCAATGAGCTGTTTGAGTATGAGTACGCCTTTCCTAGGACGATTCTGTCTCTGAGGAGCTTGAAGAAGGCGTAGTAGTTGCTGAAGAGAATCAGGGCCAGCGATATCGTCTGATGCCACTTCTCTGAGCATATGAGGGAGTATAGCTGGTAGAATATCATGGCACCTTCGAGGATGATGAGTATGTTTAATATTCGTAAAGGCTTGTTGAAGAAGAACTACGGACAGAAATTAAACAGGTTATATATGCTTTTATTTAAAACACAGCAAAACAGATCTGGTTGTGTAATGATACTCACATAGAAGCGATAATGTGACACATCTGATGGAACTGCAACGTTATAGTGGCCCATGGCCTTATAGACGTTCTTATTATGTTTTACCAGGACTCCCTGTGGCCACATGTACTCTTCAGTCCATCTGTGCATTAACAGAGAGCAGAGCGTGATTTCAATTAGCCTGAATTGACGTGTAGCTCAGTAATGATTGAAGAACAGTACGTACATGTGCTGAAGGACGTTGGAGCAGACCGACGGGTCCACTTTGTGCCAGCAGCCGAGGTGAGCTGCAGCTTTGTGAAGCAGGTCACAGTATCGAGGCGGCAACAAGTGCCTCATGAGGATGACTGACGTGCTGACCGACACCAGGATGAAGAGCTCGCAGGACCACCGTTTGTCCACATACTGGGTGCTCTGGAGAAAAACATCCGGGCAGAGGAATATTTAGATTTTAACATCAACTAATCATAAAAAAAATGTGAGTTTAACAGCGTCTTACCTTTACAAACCAAACAGGAACAAACGCCACGTAGTAAGCACTGAGCATCGAGCTGACCAGCACCTCCTTCATCCTCCAGTTGAAGTCCATCTTCAGGTACTCCACCTCCTTCCGGATGAGGTCCGGGGAAAGGCAGCAGGCGTGGGTGGGCATGGCCTGCACTCCGTACAGCTGGCTGGTGTGCTGCTTCCACGTCTCCTTCAGCACGGTCAGGTAGTCCCGGCCTCGGCTCGCGCTGCCCACCTCTTTGGAGCCGATGCTGGTGATCGGGGAGAGCGAGCCCACGCGCCGGAAATCACAGTTCAGCCGGAAGAACGGAATATACATCCCAAACCTGTGGGAATCAGCGGCTGCAGTTACATTTTATTATATCTGAAGATTTCCACATTTAACATGGCAACACTACTGCTTTTGTACCATGAAAGTGTATTTGGAAGTAATATCTCAGTTATATATATATATATAAAATGACACATCTGATGAAATTAATACTTTTAAAAGAAGTGAAACATATCAGAGTGCAGTCACACAAACAGGGAAATGATACAAACATTAGCTAGAAAGGACTCCATGTTCTGTCTGTACTTTAAATCTCATTTGAATTGGCCTAAAGATGCAACATGATATGTTCTTATGCCTGTTCACTGCAGAGGAGTTCCTGACGCACAAAACAAACCTTTAATGTTGCTATTCTGGGCTGCAAAAGCCTCGGTTTACACGTTTTGTTACTTACATTAAAGAATATTTACATTAAATAATTTCTGGTCATTGTAAAATACACAAGGCAAAGACAGAGATTTACTTCCTGTAGGAACTGATAACTTTTACTTTCTATTTTATGGTTTCTTACACTTATAAAATAAAATTTTTGCATCAAAGTGATATTAGAATATGTTTAAGCTGTAATGTATTCTAAAATATTTTTATTTCTCTATTAGGTTAATGCTAATTGATGTCCACCTGCATGTAGACACTTAGCCAAAACCTCAGAAAGATGGTGATAAATGATTCAAGATCTATTACAAACTTCATCTGGCAATTAATATTTCATAAACCAAACCAGTACTGTGCCACGTCAATACACAATTAAACAAAGAACAAACTTTTTGTCAACTACATTGTTTCAGCAATAAATATAGGCAAAAAATGCACAAAATTCAGAGGATATTAAGTAACAGTGACGACCAAAGTGTGCCTTAGTTCTTCAAAAGAAGAAGGAATTGTCAAAATCAGACGTTTCATTGTCAGGAGACTTTGTTTCATAGATACAAGGTGTCTTAAAATAAATATCTTTGTTTTCCTGTAAATACTTACGGGTAGCACAGGAAGAGCAGGCTGAGGACTGAATAGGTTCTGAAGAGGTAAATGAGGGAACGACACAAGCTCCAGCCTGTCAGCGTTAGCACCGCAAACCGAGCCATCACTAAAAATATTGAGTGGGGGAAGGAGAGTTTCCCACTCTGTGATGCCTGAAGGAGACAGAAAAGAAACGGAAATAAACTCACATTTACACCTTTATCCAAAAAGAAACTTTGATCAAAGATGTGTGAGACAAAATGTGTTGAAATGATTTCTCCGACTGCTTTCAGATCAAACAAAATGTACGCCTGGAGCTAATTTACAAATGAATGCCCAGATTGTTCCAAGTAAAAAATAAGGAATAATAAGTCTTACCTCTTTAACAATGGCTGCAATTAACCTTCTTGCCAGAATGATGATTGTGAACACCAGCATGTTATAATCAATAAGATGAAAATTCTGTAAATAACAAGAAAGCTGATTCAGAATTATTGCTTCTATAATATCTATAACTATAATACTGATTGCCCTCACAGGAAATGAACAACGTTGCTCTTTAATGAACACAAAATGATTATAAAGGCGGTATCGCTGCTCACTTCTTGTAAAAACTGCATTTACTATCTATAGCACTACTAAAACCACTACCTACCAGTGATGTGTGAGAGGGAGGATGTGATGGGGGATACCACCACACAGTCTTGTAGATGTTGACATAGTGGACGAACAGTGCAATGAGGTGGCAGAAGAAAAGGTGAAGCTCGAACAGCACGTTTCGATCCATGGACAACTCTGGGATCTTGCAGTGCTTCAGCGGAACCACGGTCTGCGCCGCAAGAGGGGGGCTGGACATGTATGTTCCAGAGCCGTTCCTGCAGATGAAACAAAACGCCATAAAGGCACGTTAAGCGCCTAATATGTGAAGTTTTCTTAAGATGGAGCTCCAGACGAGACAACACAGATGTGGTGGGGGATTTACCTCGTGCGAGATCGCACCCCGGTGACCGGAGAACTGGTGGTGTGGTTTCCATTGCCGACAGAGCCTGGCTCACTGCTCAGAGGAGGTCTGCAGTACGTGGTACGATTCGTCCCTCTCCTTCCACCGGCCATCGCAGACACACCCACACCCACACCTCACCTGTGTCAGGTTTGTGTTCGGCCTCACTGCTCTCCTTATTCTGGCACCTGTTTACATGAAGGCTGCAGGTCAGAGACACTAAAAGGAAGCAGTCGTGCAGCTTTTATCAAACATTAAGTTAACAGCACAGAGCAAAAACACCCTCAACTTTCCTTAGATTTTGATCCTAAAAAGGAAGACTTTTTTGTAATCTTTAAAAGTGATGTTGATCAATTCTTCTTCAAGCTTTCGGAAGGTCTTCAAAGTCGTTTTTTTTACCTTTGGTTGCTCATTTTCAGAGCATTGACAATGACAGAATACTGTGCAGTGTGCGCTTAGAAAAATAAGTAAAGCGGACATGTAGAGAACAAAAAAGTGTATTTTCAATTTTTAATAAAATCCTGCAAAAACACAGAACCTGAAAACTGCATCAACTTTTTAGTCAATCATCTGCTGTGCACCGAGTTTTGGCAAATAACTCTTTGGGAATCACCTTGCTGGTGTTAACATACTACTTTATTTTTCAAATTGTGTTACCTTTGGTCATCTTTTTCACAGATTCAGCAAAAGAAACAGAAATAAACTGTCTGTAAAGATCCATTATAAAAACTGGTTCATTGTTGCTGAGCTGTCTGTTTATGAGACTTTTTAATGTTCAGATGAGTTAATGATCAGATACAAGAGGTTTAACAAACACTAAATATATATTTCTCGAAATATATGTGATAAAGGACTCAAAAGTCCAAAAAGCGGTGGCAATACATAATACAGCCCGGTACTTCTCAGGTATGTGAAATGTCTGGTTGCCCTGTACTTACAGGGTACATATCTGATACTTACCAGGTATGTGCCAGTAACATACCCAGTAGGTACCAAGTACATGCTCAGTATGTACCCTGTACGTACAGAGTGACCTGCCACTTCATAAAACAGCTTGATCTCCTGTTTTGCCCTTTAAGTACCAGGTATGATCCAAGTACACACAGTAACAGCCAGATAAGTACCAAGTAAGTACCCTGTAAGTAACCTATCACTTCAATGTACAGCTCGGACCCTAAAGGTACCCTTTGAGTACTGGATACGTACTAAGTACACACACACAGTAAGTACCAGGTATTCTCGATTAGTAACCTGCAAGTACCTGTACAAGTACCAGGCGCGGTCCAGGTAAGTTTCCATTAAATAACCAGTTAAGTACGCAATAGGTACCCTGCAGATACCAAGTAAGTACACTGTAAGTATAAGGTAACTAGTCAATTCATAATACAGCCCAGTCCCATTAAGTACCGGGTAGGTACCTGGTAAGTACTGGGCTGTAATATTACTACATAAAACTTTCAAAAAGCAGCGGATTGGGACCATTTTAAAGAGTCTGGTTACTTGGAGCAACCCATAACGTACAGTACTGTGTCAAATATCTGTAAAGCCAAGTATTTATACCAGTGAAGCGTCGATCTCTCTGTTAGATTTTGATCTCTGACTGGACGAAAACAGCGAGGCACAGAGCCAAAACAAACACCTCGACAGTTCACTGCCATTATACACACCTGCAGAGACAACGTGACCAAAAGGCCGGGAACCTTTACGCCTTACAAGCGTGCAGAAAAAGCCACAGGTTGCTCGCGTCCAACAAGTTTGCACAAGCTGCAGAACAAACCCCGAATCTGGCTGCAGGTTGATGCGGAAGCTGTCAAAACAAGTTAGCTAAGTCGCTACATCACTTGCTTCCCTGCCGCGGGTTTAAAACTCAAATCATTTGTGTGTGTCTGTGGGTGGGTTCGTATTTGAGACATGGGAGCACAAGCTAGGGGGGAAACAACGTGGAGCAACACAATGAGGGATGGACACCCCCCCCGTCTGTAAGCCCGGACCACGCTCGGTTAGATATCAAGCTTGAGGCCTAAGCTAGCAGAAAGCTAACAGGATGCTAACATGCTACCAAAACAGGACAGAGCGGAGGATATGTGCGCTTACCGGAGCGCGTTTCCACTCACAGAGCTCGGGGTTTTTTCGTTTTTTTACAGCCGGGGAGTTAAATTTTCCAAATGCTGTTTGCTTTTTCACTGAGATCAGCGGAGAGACTCATTGTTGATGTGAAACAAGTCCGCTGCTGGTGGGTGGAGGCGCGGATATACTAGCCTGTGGGAGGAGAGTCATTTAAAGGCGCATCCAGGTTTTTACTCAGAGGCTGTTTTTTTTTTATCTAAATATCAATACAAACCAAGGTATTGATTTCACACATGGACCAGTGGTGATGGAAAGCAAAGCAAAAACAATCTATAGCTCCTAATTTGTTTTAAAATGAGGATTGAGCCAATAAAAGCTCAAACTTTCTAAATCATGAGAGAATTCAGCAAAGAAAACACCAACTTTACCTGGTTTCTGCATTAATTTGTGAAGATTTTGGACTATATATTTGCACTCTTATACCTAGGATGTGCAACTTTTCTTTCCATTTTCACCTACCTTTAAATGAAAAAGGTATTCAGCCTTTATTTCTATGCTTAAAACTGCAGCATTGTTACCCTGAATGCAAATATAACCTTGAAGACTTAATCTTATCACACGATTCACACCCAGAAAATTATATTTTCACTCATGGTATCCATATTTCTCCCTCTGCACTGCTGCAAAACATTGCTATGAGTTTTGAGCCACTTGCAGGTTTTTAAAGGAGGAAATTGCTTTCAAAAGAATAAAATAAATCATGTGTAAACACAAGGTGGCTATATTAAAAGAAAAACACTCATTACAGAAAGGTGTTTATTTCAGATTTTATTACAAAGTGTAAAAAACATTGAAAAACTAGATATTCAGTAAAATTAAAAAAAAGGATTTTAAAAGTCATTATCTGAAAAGATAAACCATTCAATGCAGGCGAAACGTTCTGTCAGGCGAAAACCGTCATTGTCAAACCAGCCTGATCCCATCGGAGTAAAGAAGCCGTCAGTCTCTAACCAGCCTGTTAAAGACAGAAAACAATTATTTCAGTAGACCCCTTAAACAGCAGATTAGTTCATGTTGGGTTGTTTGTTTGAAACTCACCTTACAGGCCTGATAGTCTGGAGCCGATCTCGTCAGACTCTCCGGCACGCCTTGCCGGCGACCTATGAGGAGAGAAAGAAATGAGGCCCCGGGCCACGCAAGATTCCCAAATCCACACAAGTGAGCAACACACATGCAAAAGTAATTTTCAAACTACAAAATAAAAAGTCTCATGCAACTCGAGCTGAAGGGGTTTTGTCCATCAATGGAATGTTTTAAAACGTTTTAAGTGAAGCTACACATTTAATTTCATTAATCTACAGACTACAGATAAATAATCAAGATGGGAATAAGTATTGAGTGAAATGAAACAATTATTGGTTTTATTTGAGCAAGAGTTGCATCACAACCATATGATTGTTTTGTGCGTCTTATTTTGCTCGGAGTAAATATCAGTATAATTTTGTACTTGAATGGTTTTGATGTCTCGGATGACTTGCATTACTTAATGTTTTCACAGAAAAATAAAATAAAAGAATAAAAACAAAAATAAATCTAATAAATGAGTGTTGGGGTTAGTTTTACCTTCTTGTGGCGATCTTTAGGCTTTTAGAATCCTCTCCTCTGCGATATTTTTCTTTTATAAAAACCAGCCAGCATGACTTTGCATCAAAGTCAAGTAAGATCCCTGCAAGCTTGATTTGGGAATACTGTTGAAATTCAGTCATTTCAAGTGGCCGAAGATACAAATGCTCTCTCGAGAGCTTGAAGAGATACACTAACTAAAGATTAATGACAATACATGTTAAAGCACTGTACCATTTCCAAGTCAAACATGTATTTGGCAGCACATAACCTCAAGGAATGAGCTTTATTTTGTGTTTTGGAGGTGGCATTACATAAATCATTTACTTTTAAAACCAGACGAAGAGGATAAGCTCATCTAAAAAACACTGGCTTTTTTTCACTTCTTTATAAGATTTTTTTTTTTGAAGAGGTTAACGTGTATACATACAGCTTATGCAGCCATTGTTGGGAGCCGCTGAGGACCGTTTTCACAAACTGAAGGCATTCCTTTGGTACAACAAAGGCAAAATACCACGTTTAGATGGATTAAAAAGAAACTAGAAACTTTATTGAAACACGCACTGCAGGAAAAACATATTGGGATGTGTTTAGTATCCTATTTAGGCAAAAGGTACACAAGCATTATGCATTTTGGAGACGGCACGACTTAAAGCATACACAGTTTTTCTAAGGTTATGTACAAAATATTGAGTTGGCTGCAGCCTTCCTTTTCATACAGCAAAGATTGTTTATCCTTCAAGAATTAGTATAAATTTTACACATTACAGAACGAGTTTTATTATACCAATTATGAAAAGGTGGCAAAAATAGAGGACTTTATTCCTTGTCAAATGGATTTCCACAATATTTTAGTACATTCTGTAGTTCAGAGAAAACTAGATTTGTAATTTTAACAAATTTAGGACTTTTGATGTTAAACAAAATATCTTAAGTCTGCATTTGAATTTGTAGCTGGATTTGCTTTTAGTTACAGTAAATTTACACTGAAGCAGTAAGTATTAAGAGGATTTTTTTGTCCAGTCCACGAAGGACTTTTGAAAATACAGCCTACATATGAAAAGTTTATCGCCACAATCACAGTTTGTTCAGAAAACCATTAACTAATAACCATCAATATCACTAAAACGTCACACTTTTTTTTGTTAGGTTTACGCCACTAAGACCTCAACTACGCAACTGAAACATTAAATGGAAATAGATAAACAATTAAAAAAAAAAAAACTTGCGTTCATGTTTTTCCTCTGGCACTCTTGATACATCCAACAAAATGTCTAAGTTTTAAAAACAAAAATATAAAATAAAAATCATAAAAAAGGGAACAAACGAGAAGGAAATTACTTTTCAAAAGTTAAGTGAGTTAGAATCGGAGACAGTTGCCATGGCAACTCTCTACCGGTAGTTGTTCAGTATCTTCCGTAGGGATGCTCTCTATACGCCCCCTTGGCCTGCCGGGATGGGGGGGCCTTGCCTGCAGCACCGGAATTGGACCACGAACTGTCCCATTCGCCTTGACCTGCAAAGACAGAAAAAACAAAATATATACAAGTAACTTATTGTAAGGTAAACAAGATGTGTACCGTAATGTGCATAATAGCCATGAACTGACCGTAAGCTTCATACGCCGTGTCCTGGGCTTCGCCGTGTCCATAATCGTAATATTCAGTATCGCTGAAAGGATATTGTGAGGAGTCAATAAGACAATACGCTTCCACTTCAAAGACATCAACGTGAATCAAATAAGTTTTAACTTACGCAGGTGCGGGCTGCTGACTGTAGTAACTATCATACCCTTCATAAGCAGGCTCTGCGTAAGGCTCCTCATATGAACCCTAAAACGAAAAACAAAGCATATATATAAAATAAAATAATATACACTGCAGAGTTTTATGAAAACTAAAAGGTTTTAAGAAACTTGCATATTCATCATAAGCATCAGGTTTGGGCTGCGACCCTGAAGGAACCTGTTGGTGGGACATGCCAGCGGAGGGGAGCATCCTCGGAGCCCCGGCTGCAGGTGGTCTGGAGCGGGTGGCAGATCCTCCTCTGGAAGGAGCAGAGGGCGGCCCACCCCTACCAGCCGGGGCCCCTCTCGGTGCGGTGCCTCGTCCCGGTCCTCCACGCGGCGCTCCTCCTCGCACTGCTCCTCTCATGTTTCCACGTGGCATTCCTCGGCCCCTGGGAAAAGTAAAAGAAAATCTTAAACAACTGAAGTAACAGTAATAGAATTTAGTTTGAGCATTTCTCTACATAACCACAACAAAACAATGTGTCTTTACCTTGGTCCTCCTGCACCAGGTGGTCCACCTCTGCCCCTTCCTAGAGCACCTCGCCCCCTACCTGAGCCATCCTGGGATCCATTCAGGAACTGAGGGTCCATGTAAGGGTCATACTCACCTGGTTCCTGTGGAGGAGAGACAACATTACTTCTGTATTCGGTACATCGAGACCACAAATAAAATGAAGTAACATTTAAGACTTACTGGGATAAGGAACTTCTTGACTTCATCCATAGCATGAGCCATGCGCAGATAAGCTTCTGGTATGGGTGCTGTAATCTCAATGAACACATGCAGCTCCATGGCCAGGTGAGCATATTTTGCCTCCCCGCTCTTTCTCAGCTCTTCTTCCTGATGAACATTAAGCAAGAAACTTATAATTAATACTTACAATAGCATGATAAAGTCAAACATCCGCTGAACTGCGCCACTAACCTTATTCTTGTCCCTCATGGAACCTTTGCCCAAAACGGAGATCTTAGCCCCCGTCTCCTCCTGGAGCCTCTTGATTGTGCTGCCCTGAGGGCCCAAAAGCTTCCCGACAAAGTTGACCTGTAAGACGAGCAGCAATGAATCATTCGGAGGCCGTCGCTTGGATATCTGAAGCATCTCCAATACCACAGTTGCACATCCCAACTGTGTTTGCACGAACTGCAGAGCCGTTTGTGCAAACACAGGAGCACTAAGCGCATGGCAGCACTAATTCGGAGACACTAAAGCCAGCGGAAGAGCCTTTCCCTTCAGATGTAGAGGATTAACGGGGCCATTGTGTTTATTTGGGGCGCAGCTTTGAGCGCAAAATTTCACAAGGCTGATCAAATCAGATCTTTAACCATTTTACAGTGACTGGACCTGCTAGAGAAAAATACTCACCCTTGGAAACTGCTTGGTTGGAATGAGCACCCGCTCTTTGAGCTTCAGGTTCTTTGTGGCGAACAGGTCCAGGTAGGTCTCCTTATCTGACTCGGTCTCCTTTTTTATTTCACCTTTCTGGATCCTCTCAATTTCTGCAACAGAAACACATCCAAGCGGTATAAATAACTGAGCCCACCAAAAAACATAATTCATCAGAAGCAAAAAAATACATAAATACAAAGATATTTCACGTAGAGATCCAAATTCAGCATGAAACCATCACTCCAAAACACGCATTTGACTTTTAAGCAAAACTGGATCTTGCAATGAAAGCAAATATATATTAATGAAAACTACCAAATAAGTCAGAACAGATATACAACACAAAGATAAATCAAAAAGATATATATTTTTTAATTGATGAGGGGTTTGACCCACATCTCTAGCCACGTGCTTTAATGCGCCATTGTTCAGGCCTGTTCGGCCGCGAAAAAGGGAAAGCAGGCCTTAAACAAAAAACATCACAAACTCCTCTGCTAGCTTTAAAAGACATAAATTAATCCACTTCACCTGCAGTAATAAGCTTCATGGCGTGTGTGAACGATGAATCCAGGCTGTCCTTCTCAGCCAGCAGCTCAGGGAGGTATTTTGTGTCTTCCATTTTGATTTTCTTTCTTGCCGAGTTCAACTATGGCGGACCTAAGAGTTTCTCCTATCTGCGCTCACTGTGCTCGACACTGACCGCAGCAACTGGTTCGGCGAGCGAGACCCGGTTCTGGAATTCGGCGTTCGGACAAAAACTAGCGGAGGGAAAGAGCGATAACAGCAGCGATCCCGGCCGGTGTCCGTCCACGTCTATGGCTGCGCTGTGCTCGGCAGACAAAGGAGAAGGGATGGCGCAGCAGCATTTCAGACAGAGGGGGGGAAGTGACGTCACTTCCGGGGACCGAAGGGACGTTTCTCCAGTCAAAATAATTTAGGTCAAATTTTAAAAGAACTGACCTCAAACATGGAACAGAACCTTGACAATTTTATTTTTATTTTAATGAAAACTTTGTGTTTTTTATACCAAACAATTGGTGTATTTTGTATCGAATCCATTCCTGCCACTTTGATTTAAAAAAGTCAATTAATCTCATAGCATCTCATATTTTATGGGATGCTAAATCATAATTTTGAGATAGTATTTCATTAATATGAGCTGCTAAGTCATATTTATGAGATAATACTGCATAACTATAAGATACTGAGTCATAGAGATTCTCAGTCATATTAATGAGATGGTATAAGATATATTTATGAAATATCTCATAATTATGAGATGGTAAGTCATTATGTATTTAATATGTAATTATTGTGAGATGCTTAAGTATCTCATTATGACATGTTAAGTTTTATTTATATGCTTAGTCATGCTTTAGAGAAAGTATCTTCATTGTGAGATGCTAACTTGCAATTTTGAGATATTAAGTCATAATTCAGAAAAGGTTTATCTTTTTTTGAGAGATGCCAAGTCATAAATATGCAATGTTTAAATGTAAGATAAAAAAGCATAATTATGACAAATAGCTTGTAATTATGTGGTACTAAGTCATAATTTTGAGACAGAATCTCATATTATGAGTTGTCATAAAATTGATAGTATGACTAAGAGAATCTTTCTTTAAAAACAACTTGTCTATTTTGCACAATTTAGCATTACTTTTTTTTTTCTTTTCAAACATATATTTATTGCTCTCTGCCTCTTGGTTTCATAAATATTCTATTACTTTTATTGTTTTATATTTTGTCCTCTAAAGCTGCTCCAGAGCTAAGTCATAAATATAAAAAAAAAACATTAGAGCTTGCAAAACTGCTTGTGGAAATGATACAAATGTCTGTTCTACTGAACCAAATCATTTCCATCAAGAGAACTGTTAACACTTCCACAAATTATTCAAAAGATATATTTTATTTTAAAGCACAAAAACTGTTTAATGAAACCCAAAAGAATTTGTAAAATAAATTAGAATAATTAAGAACTACACTGTCTGACACATGTAATAAAACCCATCGTTCTAAATCTGATTTGTTTAAAGAATAACCAAGTAAACACCTTTATTGATTCATGAACTGCACCTCCAGTGTAGCATTGGTTTTGGTTTGTTCATGTTCATGTTTTTTATGATTTCTAAGATGATGCATCTGTGAAATATCAAATTCCTTAAATTAACCTTTAGAGAGCTACTTACGGTCACCAGCAGTAAAAAATAATCAGTGCCTGAAATAAAAAAAGGCCTCTTCAAACCACGTGTACATCATACAGTTCCAATGATCCTGGATCTGTCCCTGCAGGTATCCTCAAATATCAATGATGGCAAATATTTCAGGTTTTTCTTTGTCGTGGATCTGCATGGCGGAGTATGTGATGGCTTTCACCTCAGTCCCCTTTAAAGACAACACAGGGCATGACAAGAAAGCTGTAGTAATCAACCTTTTGTTTTCTTCTTTTTTTGTATAAATGAAATGGCCTACCTGTGGATGTTTCGCCAGAGAAAATTCTTCACCCCACCTTTTTAAAGGTAACAGAAAATTAGAGGGAAAAAACACTGTAACTGCAGAACAATTCCACTTTTACTGCCACTAAAACATAATGATCTATACATCCTATATCTCTGAACAGTTTGCACACGTGCTTTTCTTAGAATACAACATATGTCAGATCACCCAAAAATGCAAAGTACTGATTAAGAACAAACCTATGACAGCCTTACACAACAACAAAACAACTATTTAGGAGGACAGACCAGTAAATCATTAAAGCGTCCACCAAAAGAGAACAAATCTGGTTCAGCAAAAGAAATATATATAACCATTTTAAGTTTGTAAAAAAGGGGTCTAAACTTACCCAATCGAGCGAATCTTAAAATGCATTCTGTCAATGGATAAGACTTTAATTTCCTAATGAACAAAAACAAAACAAGACTTAAGCACAGAAGAACACAAGAAACTGGATTTTAACAACATGACATAACACAGTATATATAGTGTTAAAGGTCATGTGTAGTTCTGGGGCCTGCAGGAAGAGAAGTATGGGTGCCAGTGATTCAGAACCTGGAGACGACAGAGTTCATTCTCCAACAGACTCAGCTTTGGTGACATAAAGAGTGTTTCAGGTAATCATTTAAGCCTTTCACAGCTTCACTCTACAACAGTTCGTCTGTCACATGTGAAATTATATTCACATATTTACCTTTGCTTCACTTAATGGCCGAAACATTTCATATGTCACTTGTAGTTTTCTCTCTCCCACTACCCACGTAGATTAAAGATTATACTGTCTGCAAAAAGTGGAATAATTTTACTGATTCTTTTCCTGATAGTATATAAGACAGCCACATCAGATAGATTACATTTAATTTATCTGATTGAATTGCTACCACCCTAGGAAGGTGTTCTGGGCATGTCCAACTGGGAGGAGACCCCAGGGAAGACCCAGGACATATTAGAGAGACTATGACTCTCGGCTGGCCTGGGTATGTCTTGGAATCCTTTCAGAAGAGATGGATGTGGAAAGAGATGGCTTCCCTGCTCAAGCTGCTGCCCGTGACCCAACTCAGGAATAAGTGGCAAATAAATAAATGATGGCTGGCTGGCTGGATGGATGGATGGATTTAAATGTCATCAAGCCTTTGAAGGACTTACTCCACAGAAGGCCGGCATACTCACCCTCGGGATAAAGAAGAGATCAGCACAAAACTTGTATAACCAGTCATCTAAAAAGTGGAAGAGGAGAGACTCCATATCGTCCCCTTTTGAGAAAAAAAATATAATTAAACGCAGATATTAGTTTTCACAAATTTCAATGCTGTATGTGTTTGAAAGCTTGTTTACTAATGCATGAGGGAAGCAAATGCATAGTCACAGAGGAGCTCCTGTTGCACAAATCACTAATAAACTCAATATTGTTTAAAACAGAAAGGTGTATTACAAGATAAAGGCTGGATACCCAGAGAATGGTCAACCCTAAAGTGGGTATTTTAATGTTTTTGTCCTATGACCTGCTGGGAAGCCTTAAGTTTTATTTTTAACATTGTTGCTGACGACATTCTACTTAATTGCATTCTCCGATGGCAATGGTTCAGTATAAAATAATGTAGGTAGGACCATGGTTTATGCAGCATTCTCACCCTCTGATTCAACTTCAACAGTGTCAAGTGGTTCCACCGTCTCTGTGTCCGTCATGTAGCCAAACATCCCCATTGCACACTGCTCAAAGGCTTCCTCCAAGGATTGGCCCCAGGAGTGAATTCTGGAGAGATAAAATACATATAATAATCAAGGTGACCAACGAACCGAACAAATATTTTAAAAATTTAACAAAGCTAATTCATGCTTACTGTACGTCTGCTGTGTGATCCAAGTCTGAAATAAAACACAAGTTGACATAATGGGTTAACTAAATGTTGTTGATCAATTAAATAACTGCGGTGATTTTTTTTTTCAAAGATTATCCGTGACACTTCATTTAAATAACCAACTTTATATTGATGAATCCAATAATCCAACTATAGTATCTATAACCTGAGTGACACTGAGCAAAAGTTGAGGCGGTTGTGTCACTGTGTTGACATTTTGCATAAGGGAAAAGAGCTAAGCTAACAGCATTTTTTACAATTATTTCAGACTTACACTCATATTTCTTGTTGATCGGTGGGTATTTGGATTTGATAATTTTCTGTTCATCTGTCAGGTCTAGTTGACGGTCGTCCATTGTGGCTGAAAGTCGATTTAAAGTTTAAAACAATTGTTTTTATCTACACCATCGTGTCGATGAGAGACAAGTCCGGTGCTGCATTCAATGTCTGAAATTGAGAATACGTCATTTTCATCACGCTTTGTTCAAACCGTGAAAAACAACAAGAAAACGACTGTCACCAGATTTATTGTGTTGCTGGTAGCTTAAAAAACAAACGTATACTTAAATAAGTACAAAATATTCATGTAAAATGTAATACAATGACTTTGCCTGACGTTTAACTTTAAGAATAACAGAAGGATTTTGCGTGTAATGTTTAAGCTGACTTGTAGAGGGGCTAATGTAAATGACTACATATTAAAGTTATGAAATCTTCCCCTAACAACAGACTAAGAAATATGACTTAGTTTTGCATTTTATATCTCTGACAATGTTAATTCCGAGTTTCCATGTTCCCCTTTAAGGCACTCAAAGAGGTGGTTCCGGAAGTAGTAGCGTTGGTGACGCCACGACTTCCTGACCGACTTTGGTGCATGCTGATTGGCCAGTGGTCTTCTATGGAGTTGGCGCCATTGCGGGGCTTCGTACCGTGCTGTCTTCTTCGCGAGAAATACCTCTTTTTGTTGCGTGAATTAGCTAACTAGCTGCGGCGCGATGGCTGATAAAGACGGTAAGCGGGACCGCGTTTCTGATTTAGAAGGTTAAACGTGGTGGTTTTGTTCGCACGGGGCGATAAAAAGCCGAAGTCCGGGTGGACCGGTGGTGGTTGGCGCTTTTGCCAGCATCTCATTTCATTGTTACGGAGCCGCACGCTAGCTTGTTAGCCGCTAACGCGTTGGCGACCCCGGGACTTTCAGTGTAATATTACAGTACTCTGATCAACGTGGATCTATTTTCTGAGTACATATGTTTTTGTAGTGATGTAGTTTGCACTGTGGTCATATTTAGTAGTAAAAAAAAATGTTAACTATATGGTAGCCAACATGGGAGAAGTAATTAGCCAACATAAATACAGTCTGTTTTAGGTGTATAGGTTGCTGTGCTTTTTGAGGGTGTTATTCTAACATTGCGTGCTATATCTTTTTTATGCAGCTGCATTTGATGATGCTGTGGAGGAAAGAGTGATCAATGAGGAGTACAAGATCTGGAAGAAGAACACCCCATTCCTCTATGATCTGGTCATGACGCATGCCCTGGAGTGGCCCAGCCTCACCGCTCAGTGGCTTCCAGATGTCACCAGGTAAGAATGGGGATGTCTTACCCCCATTTGTGCAAAAACGAGGCACAGGAACGTTGCTTATAACTGTCATGTTGTCATCCACAGACCAGAGGGAAAGGACTACAGCGTGCACAGGCTGGTTTTAGGGACACACACGTCTGATGAGCAGAATCACCTTGTAATTGCCAGCGTTCAGCTCCCAAACGATGATGCCCAGTTTGATGCCTCTCACTATGACAGCGAGAAAGGAGGTGAGGGATGTTCTGTCTCTGCAGCGCACCAGCTAATGTGTTCCTTAATGGTTTTGACAGTACGTGCATAGTTTAAATATGGGTTTTCTCTCCTGTTCAGAGTTTGGAGGCTTTGGTTCTGTAAGCGGAAAAATAGAGATTGAGATCAAGATTAATCACGAGGGAGAGGTGAACAGAGCTCGTTACATGCCTCAGAATCCATGCATCATCGCCACCAAGACTCCCACCAGCGATGTGCTGGTCTTTGATTACACAAAACACCCCTCCAAACCAGGTATTATCACTGAAAAATGCATGTTCTGTTTAGTTTCCAAAGGTTCCCAGCGAATGTTGTGTCTGAAACTTCACATCTTCTCATTTAAGACCCATCTGGAGAATGTACACCAGATCTGCGTCTGAGGGGCCATCAGAAGGAGGGGTATGGCCTCTCCTGGAACCCGAACCTCAGCGGATGCCTCCTAAGTGCTTCTGATGACCACGTAGGAATTCTCCAAACATTCAAATTCTTTGTAATAATCAGTAATTTTATAAATTGTACTGATTTTCAATATGTTGTGTATCTTTGTCTTTTTCAGACTATATGTCTGTGGGATATCAGCACAGTGCCCAAAGAGGGGAAGATTGTGGATGCCAAAACGATCTTCACAGGCCACACTGCTGTGGTGGAGGACGTCTCCTGGCATCTGCTCCACGAATCGCTCTTTGGATCGGTGGCGGATGACCAGAAACTTATGATGTACGTAGCTTCAAAGATGTGACCCAGACTGCCGTGGACTCTGAGCTTTTACCTGACCTGTTGTTGCTTTTGTTTGTTTGTGGAACAGCTGGGATACACGGTCCAACAACACCTCCAAGCCGAGCCATGCAGTGGAC
Source organism: Kryptolebias marmoratus (assembly GCF_001649575.2). Taxonomy (NCBI): domain Eukaryota; kingdom Metazoa; phylum Chordata; class Actinopteri; order Cyprinodontiformes; family Rivulidae; genus Kryptolebias; species Kryptolebias marmoratus. Next base: position 15,417,455 of record NC_051439.1, read on the forward strand.
GCCCACACCGCTGAGGTCAACTGCCTGTCTTTCAATCCCTACAGCGAGTTCATCCTGGCCACCGGCTCCGCTGATAAGGTGGGCAAACTTTCTGTAGAACCGTAACAGATTGCTGCTGCGCTGTTGGATGTGCCGTTCTTCTGATTCAGTTGATTAAATTTTTCCTGGCTGCTTTTGTTTGCAGACCGTGGCTCTTTGGGACCTGAGGAACCTGAAGCTGAAGCTTCACTCATTTGAATCTCACAAGGACGAGATCTTCCAGGTAAGACTCAAACTGTAGGCATGAAACTTCAGCTGCTGTTCCAGCCCGAACCCTGACTGACACTTTTATGTCAAACTGGCAGCAGCATTTTGGACTTTTAAATAAAGTACCTGAATGCAACACCTAAATATTTAGGCATGCATATAAACTATGATTGATCTCAGCAATCAATAGTTCTTGACAGCAAAACACAAAGGTGGCAGATGAATGTTTGTCGAAAATTGCGTCTTCGTTATTTTCAGTGATGGCTGGCTGCTGACAGATGGTCTGTGCCGCAGCGTCTGGTGATATTTTTCTGAACTTTTACATTTTGACGCATTGCCACTCCTGGAAAAACTTCATTCTTATGTGTACACTTCCCAGTTGGACACCTGGGTTCCCGTAGCAGCCCTTATTTTATGCTTCCATTGACAGTTTTTCTATTGTTTAGCTTAAGTTTTGAGGCTGAGAAATATCCGGGGATTTATGCCCCAGAATCTTATCATTATAAAAAAAGATATTACTTGGCAACCCATTGCTGAAAAGATTGGCTATTCTGGTATAAAAGGTGAAATGTTAAGCTAATATTTTAAATAATCTGTGTCATTACAGCACACTTCAGCTTGTCCTACATGGTTTAGTGGCGTTAATCAACACGTTTCTAATGACGCAGTTCACTGTGGCGTTCCTGGTGTGCTTTCAGCTTTAGCTGAAACTTTGAGACCGCAATATTCCACACTCATCCGCCGTCTCCCTACAGGTTCAGTGGTCCCCCCATAACGAAACCATCCTCGCCTCCAGCGGCACCGACAGGCGGCTCAACGTCTGGGACCTCAGTAAGATCGGAGAGGAGCAGTCGCCAGAAGACGCCGAGGACGGTCCCCCCGAGCTGCTGGTGAGTGGCGCTCATAAGAATACTTAAATTCTGCTTTAGCTACATCCGAGGCAGAGCTCCATTTCTTCCTGCTCTGTTCCCCTTTAGTTCATCCACGGTGGACACACAGCTAAGATCTCAGACTTCTCCTGGAACCCCAACGAGCCGTGGGTCATCTGTTCGGTGTCGGAGGACAACATCATGCAAGTGTGGCAAATGGTAAGAGTTTTACCATGGTTTGGGCGCATCCGCTGAATTATGAGGAGTGAAAATAATTTACGTATACCGTGTGTTCAACAGGCTGAGAATATCTACAACGACGAGGACCCAGAGGGGGCTGCAGACTCGGAGGTCCAGGCATAAGTCCGGTTTTCACTTCTCTCCTCTCGACCTGCTTGTGAAATGGAGCCGTGTCCGAGCGCCGCACGCGCCAACCATCAGATCTTTTTAAAACCATTTTGAGCAGCAGTGTTTTTTGTAGAAAGTGGAAGAATAAGACTCTGCACTGTCATTGTGTTGTGACATATTTAAAATGACGTCTGATTTTTATTAGATTGTTCTTGTTTTTTCCAAAATCAACTCCGGCTTGTAAAGAAACCGTCACAGACACGTCTGCTGTCATTCAAGTTTGTAATTTGATGGATTTTAATTTCTTTATGATTAGTTGTGCAGAAAACATGTCTACGGTGATCCATTTTGAATACAGCTGTACATACTGTAGGTTCTCCTCTCTTTTTTTTTTTTTTTGCTTTTTTTGTAGTTGAATTTTCCAGAGTGTGTATTGTTCTTTGTATGTGTTTCAATTTCTGCATTTTGTTTTTCTGTGCTACATCTGATCTTTTGTGTACCTAAGTATATTCATAATAAAATATTTACAGTAAAGCTGTATATTTTGTTTCTTGGCAGTGCATGCTGCAGGTTGAATTGCATACAAGATGAAATCAGGACAAATAACTAAAACTTTAGGGGTTTTCTTCAGGGTTGGAGTGTGAAGACTCCACATTTCTTTAGATTTTTGTTTGCTAGGAGCCAGAGTTTATGATCTGGTTTTAAATTGTATTTCTTTGAAAGTTTCTGTTTTAACTCTGCACCCCTATTTGAACTACTTTTTTGAAGCACCTTCTGGTTGAATTACAGCTTTTGTTCTTGAGAACCCTCCAATTATTTAAAGCAGGGGTGTCAATTAAAAAAAAAAAAAAAGCTGGTCCTAGCAAGGGCCAATCTCACTCAATATTTGCTGGAAAAAAGACAAATTAAGAGGTTTTAGATGTAATGTGTCAAATTCTCTATAGAAGTACAAACGAGCTTTTCCTAATAATATTCTATATAGTTTGGAACAAACATGTTAAATAAATATGCAGGTTTTGACATATTTCAGAGCTGCTGCCAAGCATTGGAAATCCTCCCCAGTTTTTGTTTTGTCTCCTTAATCATGTCTGTTAAGGTTAATTTAAACACCCGAAGGGTTCACCTGGTGACAGCGTTCAAACACTCATATCAGTTTCCACATTCAGCTCCACCCAGTAGGTAGGGCAAACAGGTGAAGCACATTCAGCAACAATTAAAAACGGATTTGCTCCTCAATCCCGTGTTGTTGAATTTCAGTGGACTCAAGAATTTAAACAAAACCGTCTTTGTGGTGATTCATTACAAAACGGCCAGCAGTGGACTCAGGTCTGATGAAGCTGTGATGTTGTGTCAACAAAACAGGAGATATTTATTTATTCTACAGCCCCAAAAAAATCTACATAATGTTGAATCATTTCATTGAATGCAAAGATGGGATCAGAACAATTAAACATCAGGAAATTACAGGTTTGGACCATGCAGCAAAAGATAATATTGCAAATGTGGTTTGATGCATTTAAGAAGAATGACTGGACGTGGATAGTTGGTCTTCTTCTGCGGAGGAATTACTGGCTTCATCTCTTCCTCTGCAAAACAAAATCTGTTAGTCATTTATTTTAAGTTAAATCTGAAAGGATTCAAATACATTTTACCTCAATATTCTGAGCTCCATTTTAAGGCCCTCTGCGAGTTGCTCCAAATCCTTTTTAGATTGTTTTTGAGCTTCAAACTCCACCTGAAGCTCACCCAGCGTCTCCTGCAGTTTCTCTACCGTCTCCTGTTGGAACAGTAATAATGTTACCACACCTTTATCTCTCATTCCCCGTCTGATCAGACGAATCCTACCTTGTGATGTGTGACGCTGTCCTCCCTCTCTGTTTCCATGAGATGGATCCTCTTCTCCAGGAAGGATCTCTGCATCTCCAGCCTCTGCAGGTCCTCTATCAGGGGCCCCAGGCGGGCTCTCAGGTCCTCTGCCTGCTCCCTGCACTTTCTCACCGTTTCCTCTCCAATCTGCCTTCTCTTCAGTAAGGCCATGAGGCGGGGCTCGTACCAGCCCTCCAGGGCCCTCACGCTGCCGCTGAGCCTCCGCTGCAGGCTGATGGAAGCCCGCCTGCACTGGCTGACGTCGCTCATGGCCCGGGGCCTGCGGGGCCTCGAGGCCTGATCCCTGAGGGAGTTGAGCTGGTTCTGATGGTGCTCCTGCAGCTGGGATAACTCCTGGGTCAGATGCTGGAGGTGGACCTTCAGCTCCTCCTATAAAGAAATGGAAAATAACGCTCAAGCACTGAAAAGTAAAACTAAGTTTTTGGCAAAAATAGATAAATAACTGCTAGTTAATTAGAAATAAAACAATTTAACTTATATCATATTAGCACTTCTGCCTTGGGATTACAAATGCAAGTTTGATCAATATTCTAAATGTTTTTATTTTCTATACATAATTCTTGGCAAGTCAATAAACCCAGTTGATAAAAACTGCATCAGTGAACCTGTTTATCACGGTCACACAGGAGTGACCCCAGCAAGATTTTATATTCTCTATTCAAAAAAGGAGACAAGTGGGCACAAAACGGTGATTATTAAAAGTCACTAATCACAGACTTATTCTTGGCAGTTTTTTTAGTTTTTACCTGTGTTACAGCAGACTGAGCCACCTCATACTGGTGTGCAGCCAGGGTCACCTGGCTCTGGATACAGTCTCTGGCCGTGGCAAACAGTTTCCTCTTCACCTGCAGCGCTTCCTCGTGAACGGCCTTATAATCCAGCTGAGCCAGGGCGAGCAGCCTCTGTGCGTCCACCAGCCTCCATCTGAGGAGCTCCACGACCCGCAGCAGGGGTTCCCGCATTGCGACAAGCTCCTGGACCAGCTCGTCCCTCTGCCTCTCCAGATGAGACACTTGCTGGATCCAGTGCTCAAAAAGCTGCCCCAGAGCGCTCATGTCTGCCTGGTCCACCTTTAACATACTGTCCTGGGTGGGTTCATACAGGGGGAAGGTAGACTCCATGTCAGAGTCAGGCTGAGGGGTTTTTGAGCCATCCTCCATGTCTTTACCATCCTCTGCTGGTCTTTGACTGCTCATGACAAGCTGTAAACAAGCTGATGTCATCATTCTACTAATAATCATAAAGTCATTAACATCGGTTTCATTCAATATTAGAAGCTACACCGCACAGAGATGATCAACAACACGAATAACATATAAACATGTATTTTACTTACTTTTTTAAAAAAGATAATAGGTCAGAAGTTCCTGTATCTTTGAGTAGAGTTTGCTTTTAGCTCCAAGTAGTGTGTCTCCAAGAAAACACAGGCACACTTTCTGTTTATTAATAACACTGAAGCACTGGGGGAAATTCTATCTAAGACTTTCTCGTGGGATTGCTAACTGTGTCAGCGCTGGGAACAGACTGGCTTAAATGCCCTGGATGCACCATGTCCGGACCAGCCTGTGAGCCTAGGAAAACTATATTTAGACAGACTGACGGCTTGGGTTTTATGTGCATGGAAGTGGGCAGGGGCATTGTGGAGGAAATCAACAACCTTCCAGGGCTTTAAATCACAAACAGGCCTCAGAAAACTCTGCAGGCAAACATGACAACATTAGCAGACCGGTGCAACCAGCCCTCAGCAGAGCTGCCTGTAAAGGTTGCATGACTGATGAACACACTTGTTTTGAATGTTTTGCATAGTGCCTGTCAAACCTGTCACAGACATGGAAAGAAGTGCACGGGAAGGAAAAGAGGAATTTCATAAATAACAAGGAACAAGTTACAAATAAAGTAGTATTCATCTATGTAACTAGTTGACATTTTTACTTGCAACTTATCTGAAGACTAAGTAGACTAGTACAGACTAGTGAAGTTAATGTTGTTACAATATAAAGTCAAATTTATTTAAAATGATTCACACAATCCTCGTTTTTACTTTACATAGCATAGAATAACCCTGTATTTGTGCCTCCTGTATGAAATTTGTGTTGTTGCAATAGCAAAAATGTTGTTTTACTAATAAAAAAATCTGCTTTGGTAATTTTAGGTTCAGGTACAGTTTTGCTATTTTTAACTTGTAGCTACTACAGTGCTAGTTGTTGCTTTTAGCTACTTTTGTGCTGATTTCAGCTTGCAGCTATCATGCTAATTTTAGCATTTAGCTACATTGCAGCGTTCAGCCGTTTTTATTCAATTTTAAGTATGTAGTATTAGCTATGTTCTAATTTACAGGGGCAAAATACATCATTTTGACTAAAAATGAGTGGCTGCAGTTCCTCTCCCCGCCACCAGATGTCGCCCCAGCACCGAGCGGCCTCACCTGAGCCGAGCCTCCTCCTCCTCCTCCTCCTCCTCCTTCAGGTGGGCGCTGCAGGTCGACGGGGGTTTTCCTCTTCGTTCCTTCAGTCTGTAGCCCGACAGCACATGACAGCGGAGGAAAAGTTTATTTTCTTGACAAACCAAGGGTCGAACCGGCAGAGACTTGAGTTGTTTTTGTGTTTTTTTGTCGCTTAATGAATCCAGTTGTTTCATGAAGCGCGCCGCGGCGTTTTCAAGGAAATGCTTTACATGAAGTTTTCCTAAGAAGACTGAGAACTTAAAAAAAAGTAAAGAAGAAGTTTGGAGTTGGAATGAGGCCCCAGAGAGACGCTTCAAATGGAGAGTGAGTGAAATCAATAAAACCAGGATCTTTAAAACTTCTCAAGGTATGTTTTACTTCTGTTTTATCTTTAGAAAGTTATTTATGTGTAGCTTTTGTCAGCTCTGACTGTCTGAAATGCACATTCTGTATAAAATGGAGTTGAGTATTCCTGGGAAAATAACTTTTTCCAGCTTTAAAACTAATAGCTATAAAAAATTAACTTTACATACATTTGTGTCGCACTTTTTCATCGTGTTGCTAAATCCGCCGCAGCTGTTCTGATACAAACAAACTTTAAAGCTTTAGTTTGAAGTTAAAAGATTAGTTGTCGTGTCATTAAGAACCAGAAGGTGTGGTGCAGATAGGTGTATTAAATGCGTTTAGATGTGGGAGACTGGCTCAGCTTGAGGGATCCTGGGAGGTAATTTAAAACTTCTGCTTCTTCTCTCAGCTCAGGACAATAAAAGCTATTGTTTGCTGTTCCTTACCCAGCTGGAAAAGACTTCTGACACTTAGTTTCAGCTGTTTCAGTCACTGGGTGTCCAGAAATAAAAAGGACCCCTTCAGCCCCCCCTTTTTGTTTTTGTTTACCTGCTGGACTTTGGACAGGAGGCGAGCTCCAGATCTGAACTTTAATTTACTGCAGCACTTTTAGTTGTTTTTCTTTTAATCTTTGTTTTTTACCTTTGGTAGGTGAGGCTAGGAATGAAACATTTGTTTAGAAAGGGTGTGTCACATACTGGTGCAGCTCCTTCACCAGGCTGCCATGCCAAGGCTTGTACCTGTGGAAATTACAGGTGTGCTATGTAAGCAGCTGAGATTCTGCAGACGACCCAGACAGGCTTTGATGTGGAGGTAAGGCGACAGATAACACGGGGCTGTAAGGAGAAGGAGCAGTTCCATTTAAACCAACGAGAAAAGATGCATTCTTTTCTGTGGAAACGGTGCGACCGGATTCACATCCAGTTGTGAGCTTCGTCAGTGGAGGAAAGGTCAAAGCAGCTGGTCCAGACAGGCAGCCAGAAGAGGAACAACCAATAATGAACACATGACTGACTGAGTGGTGTCTGTGTGTCACAGAGGCTTCATGAGTGGGAAACAGTCTGCCGTTAATCAGAAGGATGAGTAAATCATCCAGGTCCTTATCGCCACTTCGGAAGAATCTAATGGGCTGCTGTTAGATTAAAGGACCATGAATCGTCATCTCTTTACTGTCCAAGATGCTTTGTTTTTTTTCCCCTATAGATCTGTCCACAGAGGTGACAGCCATTTTAAGGGACTAACTCCTGCCTTCCACATCAGCAGTTTACTGACAAATATGTAAAATAAGATTAGCTCATAAGCAGATATCTCCTGCCATGTCTTATGACTACTTCGCTCAATTTCCTCCAGACGTTGAAGCCGGCTTTGGGGCAAAAATCTGTGTTTTGTGGCTTTAAAAAAATGTGTCCGTTCAGTCTGCCAGCAACAGCATGGAAATACAACCCAGAATGACCAGAAGCAGAGTACAATAAATTATCAGTACTTAATTTAAGCATCAAGTTAGATATATTTGTGTTTCACAAATATAATAACTGGTTCTAAAACACTGGGTATCAGCCAGTGGACGGCCAATAACAGTGATTAGCTGACCCATCCAGGATTATAATGCCTGTTTAGCCCCATGTACAGTGCAAGTATAACAGTTTTTAACATGATTGAATTTAAAACATATTTTCCTGATTTGCTGCCTTCAGTCCTTTAATCCTGCAGGCATTAGTCCACTGTTTCCTCCTCTCTAGCTGCTTTTAGGCAGATGAAAATATGCAGGAACTATGGGTCTGTTTATCGTTTACGTCTTGAGTTTAATGCCTGCTGTCACAGGAGTAAACGCCACACCATCTAGGCAGTTTTTACTGCTGGGGCTTGCACTGTTTACATGATTTTGGACCCTAAGATGATCATGTGACTGCAGACAGATCTGTTATGAGAATATAAATCAGTTTTCCCTTTAATTCCAAACTATTTTTTACTCATTTTCTTGGTACTTCTGGCCACTCACACGCCTCTCAGACTGAGGTAGCTCCATATTTAAAGGATGTTATTAAGACCAGGTTGTAGTTTTAGGTCTCCACAGTCCAGCTGTGCTCACGTCCTCTGTGGACTGGTTTCTGCAGCGGGGCAGCGGTTTCTTTTTGTCCAAGTTTGACCTGCTTGTTCGGGGGTCTTAAAGGCCGCAGTCCAAACTTAGACTCCTGGCAACCCATGGAGGCAACACAAACATGACACTTCACAGCCGTTGTCCCTGCTGGATGTCATCTTAAAGAGAAAAAATCTACCTTGGGTTCACCTTTTGCTGCACAATCCAATGTAGCAGTTTATCTACTTTGACAACAATCAGTTCATCTATTAAGTGTGTTTATTGTAAACACAGTTGCCCCACATTTTCTACTTCCACTCTTGTTTTACTCATCCACAGATAATATCAGCCAATGGAAACACACAGCCTCATATTATTATGTTATCTCAAAATGACTCCCATGTGCCAGCTATTATCCATTTTCTTCCCCGGGCGAGTTTTTAGGGGGCTGAAGGAGGGACGGGTGAGGGGGATGATTGGGAGAGGGAGAAAAAGGGACGAGGAGTGGAGGACTTGAGCGTGTGGGGAGGGTGAAAGCAGATTTTGAAAGAAGAGTTCTTTAGACGGTAATTATCAATCTCTCAGGAATGCAGCTGTCGCTCTTACCAGACAAGCTGCTGCATGGCTACAACAGCTTCGCTGCTCTCCTGCTTGCATTACCCCATCGCAGGCCGTCCCTGTCTAACGTGCACACACACCGAGAGCCTACGCAGCCTCAGAAAGCCTTGCAAAAGTTCGGTTTGTTTTTGTTGTTCTCGATACCCACATGCTCGTTTTCTGAAACTGTATACTTTTCTGCAGCAGACAAAGAGACCACATAATGTCAGTAAGGGATTATCTTTCGGTCTAAGTTCTTTGCCGCTGCATGTTTATGCTGATATGTTGGCAGGAAAACAAACTCCTCGAAACTTTTGGCCACCCGGAGTTTTGGTTCTTTAAGTCTCCTCTGCTCAGGAAAAAAAAGGAAGCTAATTTTTTTTTGCATATTTCACACAGCCCCTGTCTTCTTTAGTCATTTACCAGTTTCCGTTGACCAGCAGCTCTTACAGTGACCCCTGTCATCAGTCATCTTGTGGAATGAGTGCTCGCAGATGAGTGTGCAGAGACGTGGTTCAGACAAGGTTACTTAAGTTTGTTCCCAAGTAGCAATGCTCGCCTTTGTTTGATAAAGCCCAGAGAAGACAGCCAACGCCCTGAATGATGCCTGCAGGTGCTGCACAGTAACACCAGTTTTGCTCAACACTTGCCATTTAGCAACAGGATCATAAAATGTAAAAAAAAAAAATCTGAATTTCCACACAAGCTGTTAATGTAAACCCTACTGCTGTGTCTTTTTAATGTGCGTTTCTTGCAAAAAGGCTGGAACAGATCCAGAACACCCATCCCACCTTCTATAAGAGAAGTATTAAGCTCCTGATTGATCATTTTTCTCTTCTCATGCAGCTTTAGGATTGTTGCCATGTGAAACCAGCAGCTTAGGCGTAGATATGAATGGCCTAATGGATAAACTGAGCCGGTCCTAATTCAAACAAAGGTGGCTGTCTGTATCTCTGCCACTCCCTCCTGCCTTATCCCCGTGAGGTCTGCTCTGGCAGCTACCCTGCGTGACTCAGTGCGGTTACATTTCCATTTCCTGTAGCCCCCCTCCTTTGTCCCCCAGGCCACTCGCTTACCTGTGAGATTCTTATTGCTCCTGTTTGCCAGAGCCGATAAGATTACAGCTCACTGTGTGAGCCCACTGAGAGTTTTGAGGGGCTGCTGTTAGAGGTCAGAAGTCGTTCAGCTCCTGTTTTGGATCAAAAGGTGTTTTAACCTGCCATGCGTGACGTGTTTAACCTCGCTTTTCACCTCCCGAATGCACTTTGTACTGGTGTAAATCCCACCTTTACAGGAGTTCAGCGGTGCAGCTTTGACACTGATCTGTTCGGGGTGTCTGCTGGTCGTTTTCAGACATCACATACTATCCTGTGCATTCTTTGCACAATTCTTTGTCAGCTGGAGTGTGGGATGAAGCTGCATGGAGCATAATCCTGAATTAGCACATTACAGCAGGGCTTTGCTCCGGGCAAGGCAGGTGTCCCTGCCTCCCATCGCTTTACAGTTGCTGACGTGTCTGCAGGAGAGCTGAGGAGATGCAGGTTCGCCCTGGAGTTCATGTCCTCAAGCTGCAGTTCATATCACTGTCAGGACACTGTAGGACACATCGTTTCCTCATATACCCAGTGTCTGAGTTTCATGTGAGTGTACTAACTTTTTTTTATTCCTGTTTACTTTGCGAGGACGTGTGCACGCTACGCGTCAGAGCTGCAGGTATTGACTCAACGTGTTGAGGTTTCTGAGGTTAGAGCGGTATCTTCTGTCCGATGGGAGGTTTGACGTCTTTTGTGAAGGCTAAGTAAACAGCATGTTGGGACACACGGCTGCTCCAGCAGGACTGGGGCTGATCTTTAAACCCTCAGATATTTCATGTGAGGCAGAGACAGCGAGGGGACACAGGTTTTTATTCAGTTAAACCACCTAAAACCGATACATGCCACATGTTTGGTGTAAAAAATCAGACTTTTGTGCTTGTAGTTTATGTACAAACTTACTTTATTTTTACTGAAAGGTGTAACTAAAGATTGTGTTCAAAAAAGATGATCAGACTTATATTTTTAGACGTTTAAAAGAGCCTATGCGTCACCCATAGATTTGTTTGCAGGACTGAAAATTACAGGTTGTTTTGTTTAACCACAGCATCGGTGACATGAGTCAATTCCTTAAAGACCACAATACCCAAGCGGTGGTCCTCTGGGTGGTCTTTGCCGCAACCCAGAGTTCTTAGCATTGATCTGGTCGTCCTGTGATGTAAGTAACACGAGGAGTTGTTGGACTCTCAGCAGCCTGTGGGCTGTAAGGGAATAAACCAGCCTCAAAGAGAAGGACAGAGACGTTTGATTATTGCAGCCAGAGCTGATGCAGGGATGTTAGTCATGCCTAAATGACTGTAATTTGGAGCAGGAGAAACACGGGGCCGAGTGTAGGGACAAGACTGTTACTTTTCTCCGGAGAAGATGGAAGCTCCACTCTGGTTTTTGGGCTTTCACTGCATCATCATGGTCCTCGGAGCGCACTTCCTTCACGCCTGCTGAAACATCTCAGATGTGCCATAGATTTCAGATTATCCCTTCATATTCAGCTAAACACTCCTGGTGTGAATTTGGATTCAAACTTCTTTAGGATTTAAAGTTATGCATCACATTTCTAGTAGCAACCAGTCCTGTGTTTTGACAAAAATCAAAGGTGTGACAATAAAAATACTGATTTCATCTAATTGTAATGGATATCCTGCTGTAGTAGATCTCATGTTTCAAAAAGGTGTTTTCACAATGAAGTCAACCATTTCTGATTTATGCAATTCTTTTTAATTTGTAGTTTTGTTCAGACTTAAATATATATCAAGTGTTGGATGGATTGTCATATATTTTGTAACCTAATTAGGAGTTTTTGAGCATGAATTTAAATCTTAAGTGTTTAAATTCACAACTTTCTTAAGCTTTATGGATGTTTTCTATATATTTTTGTATGAACTCAAGACATAACTCACAGCTCGATAACAAAACTGATTATTTAATGAAAATATTAGCTATACTGCTGAGCCCTGCTTTAATTTTATGGATTTATGATTGCAAATAGATGTCAGTTTCATGAGTGTCAGCTGTGTGTTTTGAAATGATGAACATATAAAGTTCACCATGATGGACTTGTGCAAACTTTGCATGGATTTGGAAGAAAATGTCCTGTTGGTGTTTTCCCTGATGTGACCACAAAGTGATATTTATGACCTTCAAGAGGACTGTCAGACTTCTGTATTAGATTTTTGCTCCGTTTTCGCTCCACGCTTCACGTTCCAGCTCTGCAAAAGTCATGTTTGTAAAACTCCGAGAACATGACATGCAGTACGTTTCTGTGGTTTGCTTTCGTGTCCCGTCATGCGGCGGCAAAGTGCTCCTTCACGCTGGAAGGTGGTTGGTTACGCTTCTCACACTTTACTAAAACCAGTTTGTAGGTTGTTTCGTTTTTCTTCAAAACACAGACACCTTTTATAGGAATTCAAGACCGTTTCATTGTGACTCCTGCTGTCCAGACTCTGTTTTCTGTCGTCCTTAAACCTCGCTCCTACGTTTATTATGATGATAAATTTCTAATAAAGTGCAGAGCTGGAAGAAGCCCAGAGTAAGATACTCGTCGCCCAGGAGCAAAGCCGGGAAATCCGCCTCGTGGTAGAAAACAAGGTAAAGAGGTGGGGGAAGGAAGCAAAGGGAGGTGGATGAGATCATACAACGGAGTGAAGAAAAATTACAGGAAGATGGGTTCATAAAACACTGATAGATGAATGCACGCTGTTCAGGAAGACTCCTTTAATGCCCACTAGTGTGTGCCGTTTAATTTTCTCCTCTTTACCTCCTCCCAGGGCGCTGTTGTGGCTGAGTGTAAACGTGCATGAGCTTACGGGTGCGGCTTTGTGAATTATGACTCCTTGTTCTGGAATGAAGGGAGCGGTGCCAGTTTGTTCTTAACAGAACTCAGGAGTTTGGTTTAGAGGAAGGACTGTGGTCTGAGTCGTCTGAATACACAGGATGCACATTTATTTGTTGCACGTCTCCATGAACCAGACGGAACGATCTGCGCTGACGAGAACCCAGAGTTTTATCTAGAATCAGCAACGTCCACAATCATGAGAATAATAAGCTTTTGAGGTTAAGAAACCTGAATTTTATGTCTGCTTTATTTGTCAAAACTCACTGGGATTGAGATGATTTTAATACTGAACACATTTCCTTTTAAAAATCTGGAATTTAGAGGTATGAAATCAATCAGAAATCCACAGTCTCTTATCGTTGAGATAATTTCTTCGTTTTTTCTCTTTTTCAGGGCGTAGCTCCAGTGTGAGGTGGCATGTCAAACCGTGACTCCATGGGGTTCGGGGAGCTGCTTCCCCAGGATGTGATTAACGTTTTTGCCCAAGAGAAACACGGCAAAAGGGGCCGGAAAAAGCGACCCCGCTCCTTCGGCCTGGCCTTCAGCTGGTTCAAGAAGAAGAGGAGGAAGAACCTCGGCAGTAACGGGCAGAGCCACGGTCTGGGCCTGGCCGTGGATGGACACCGGGCCGGACACTTGGGTGGACACAAGGGAGGACAGAAGTCAGTGAGGCAGGCTCAGGGAGACAGTCATGGTAAGAGACCACTCCACAGTACTCTGTTTTAGGGGCCAGTTGCAACTTTCAAGGCGTGTGGAGCGTGGTGGGTGGGTGTGAGGTGGAGGTGGGGGTTGAGACTGGTTGTGGCACCAACCCACAATTGACTAAAAGCTGAAAACAATCTGAAAAGGTGGAAAAATTTCAGGGTTTTTAAGATATTTTGCATGTATTTCCTATTTTAAAGTAACCCAAAATATCCGAGTTGATAAAAAAGTCTAATTTAAAACATTTTGTCATGTTTAACTTAACCAATTTATAATTTCTGTAAAGGTTAAACTTAGTCTGACAGCTGATTTCTAATGAACTGAACCAATCTGATACAATCCTTTGACCTTCCTCACTTTTAAGGCTGTTTATGCTCCACTGGTTCTTCCTTGAATGACATTTATGTGGGAAAAAAAAACATTATTCTGTATTTTAATAATATATTGCTCTTTCTGGGGCTTGAATCTGTACAATAATGATGTCAAACACCAACTAATAACACTCTGTCAACAACTATTTAATAATTTGTTTCAAATTCGATTTTTATTTTAAAATGGTTTCTCATATTTTCTTTTCCTTAAATATTTCTACACAATGACTAAGGCGAGAAAAACAATCAATACTTTTAATTTCATTATAAAAACAGGTCAAATTATTTTAGTTTGCATGAAAATAAGAGGATGAGAAAAACCTGTGTGTGACAATGTAAAATAAAACCAACAAACCCTATGGTTAAAAGAAATGTTGCTTTCAGAAGTCTGTAAAACAAAATGGGTCGCTGCTACTCATCGTCTGTGCATCAGATAAAATGACTCAGCTGTTCTGATTAACAACAAATGTTGTGGATAAACCCCTAAAGCTCAAATACATGCTTGAATAATGAGAAAAATTACATTTTCTTTGGACTTTAACCTCTTAATATCAAACTGGATCACTGTGGGGCTTCGCAAACATTATTATTACTAGTAGTAGTATTTTTTGTTTTCTTGCATTAAAGTTTGGCACCTGAGCAACTTTTGTTGGTCACTCTTGTTTTAGGCCCTTTAAGTCTTTTTTCCCATCACGGATGAATTTTTACTGCATCCAGCAGAAAGTCACAGTGATTTTAGTAACTTTGACTCATTTAATTACACACCCTGCTGATTCTCTGGCATCTGCTTCTTCTGAAACGTCTCTCAGCTGCTTCTGGCATGTGTAGATGACCAAAACCGAACAGTTCTTGCTTTGCTAGGATGTCTATAAGACACAACGAACTCTTCTCTGTGTGACTCTTGGTCGTAGGCTTGTAGTTTTCTTTTTTTTTCCCGGGGCCCCATTACTGTTGCCATGTGGGGGTTGTGATTCATCTGTCAAAATGTTTGATTAGGTGGGAAATGGCGCAGTGGTTTAGTGGTTAGAGCTGTCGCCTCCCAGCAAGAAGGTTGCTGGATCTCTTCCCGACCTGGGGCCTGTCTGGGTGGAGTTTGTTCTCCCTGTGCACACATGGGTTTCCTCCCACAGACCAAAAACATGCATGTTAGGTTGACTGGTGACTCCTAAATTGTCCCTAGGTGTGATTGAGAGCGTGGATGGTTGTTTGTCTCATTTGTCTCTGTGTGTCTCTGTGGACACATAGAGATAGATGGGAAATGTGAAGTAGGATTTCCCCACACTGTAATAAAAGATGAGCGCTATGACTTTACCTGTCTGTGGTTATGATTGAACATCATCAGGTGACATATTACGCTGCGTCATTATTTATTCATCCAAAATAAACAAAATAAAGACGCAGTGTGTAGAATAATAAGTACACCTCATTATTAAACAACTCGTAGAACCACTTACAGCAGCAGTAACTCTGTGTAATCGTCTTCTCTATGATCTTATTAGTCTCCCACATCAATCACCCACTCTTTAGCTGCAAGTCATTGAGATCTGCAGCCATTTTGTTTCTGCGCAGCTCTCTCCAGGTACCACCACAACATTTAAATCGGGTTGAGGTCTTGGCTTCGACTGGGTCTTTGCAGCATTTTTCTGTTTTTTTTCTTTTTCAGTTGTTTAGTTGGAGATTTGTGGCTGTTGTTGTTGTTGTTGTACAGTTTGGGCCGAGCTTTAGCTGTCAGACGCACAGCATCACATTTAAGGAGGAGTTCGTTGTTGACTCAATGACTGCAAGATGTCCGGGTCACGTGGCTGCAAAACAAGCCCAAATCATCAAGCCGCCACCACCGTGCTCGACAGGTGTTTGTGCTGATATGCTGCGTTTTGTTTTCGACAAAACATTTTGTTCTCAGTTTTCTAAAGGATGTTGCTTCCGAATCAAAGTCTTTTTTTTTTTTTTTGTTAAATGTTGCAAATCTAAAATGTTCTGCAAAGTCCTGTCAAAGATGAGTCTTTTTCTTGGCCCCGGCTCTTTGTCTAACTCTGCTGTCATGATGTCGAACATTTAACAAGGTAATTGAGGCCTGTAGAGTCTGAAATGGAGCTTCCTCCAAGCTCTGACCTTGGGGTGAACTTCCTGGAAGTGCCACTCTGGAGTTATTCACTTGTGAATAATTGTTCTTATTGTCGAACGAATGAATTCAGATTTATCTGCAAGTGACCTTATAACCTCACAAGATTTATGGACAGCAAGTTTTTTTTAAGGATGCTTCTAATGTCTTTCCTCCTCCTCTCCAGACCAACAAACTTAGAAAACGTCTCCTTTATTGGTGATGTTCACACTTGTTGATAATCAGTTAATTAAGAGAAGTAGATTAGCAACACCTGTCTGAAACTTAGCTTCGTATTTCTTTAAAACCATTAAAACAATTGTCCTTAATTTTTAATGCACAGTTTCTGCATTTTATGTTAATTTCTGTTAAATGTGTTCACCATCTGAGGTTTTACTTTCCTTCTTGATGATGTGTGCTATTTATGGGCTACTTTTCCTTTATTTGACACTGATTAGTTTGTAGATGGAGCCGCTGAACAGATTTATTTCCTCCCAACTGAACTTATTTTAATACCAGCTCTAACAACTTAAACATCTTTACTTTCTCCTCTCATTTACTATCACAGCTGATCTTTTCTTTAAGTTTGGACAAAATCTACAGAGCTACTTTCTTTAAATAGTGTAAAAAATTGCTAAAACAAGTGTTCAGCAAATTAGTTTCACACCTCAAATAATCTGTCAGTTTGATCAGAACTGAGAGGATTTTTCTGAGATTTTAGTTCATTTTAGTCATTTTGGACGGGATGAAACTGAGTAAATGGGTCGGATGCAAAAGGGTTAAAAGAAGAAAAGGAATAAAGTGGGAACCAGTTTAAACATTATGTTCCTTGGCTCCCAGGTGTGTGTTTGTTCACTGAAAGGATGTTTGAACACTGATTTCCTACTCTGTTTCTGACCTGCACATCACTTTGTTTGTTGTGTTTAAAAAAAATCCACTTCCTCCTGTTCTGAGAACCCATCACTTACTTACCTGGTTAAATAGAGAAAGATGTTTAGTTTTCATTTAAAGTCTAACCAGGGACAAGGTCAGCAGAGTAGCCATGTTTTTTTTAGCTTGTCTACCAAATAAACTCTAAAACAATCAAATAAATAAAAGCCCTAACATTCTTTGAAGGAATGCATATCACCCGCCACCTTTCATACTTTCATACTGCAATCTCATTTAATATTGAGAGCTTCTGCGTGATCTGTTGGTGCTTGAGGTATGTGTTGAAGATGACTCTCAGCTACTACCACACCAAATTTTAGCTCAGTGTCTGTAAAATTGAGCCATTTTTAAGGTTCAGCTGTGTTGGTCGTCTTGAATTGGTTAATGTCACTCTGATGATTGCTTTCTGAGAGTTTTACTAAAATCTGTCCACCTATTAACACACATACACACACATTAGGGTAGAAGTATTATCACCTTTGCCTTTGGTGGCAGATGATAATTATTAAAGAAGTGATAAATAAATGCTGCAACCTTGTCCTTCTAAACAAGACAAAATAGCAAGAGTGTGACGTCTCTAAGCTAATGGTCACGTTGGTGCACAGACAACCGTCTGCTTTAACAAAAGTATACAAAGACAGAGTGCATTTGCAAAAAAACATCCATAATTTACCAAGAAAATTGCAGCAACAATTTGACTTTTCCCAGAGCTGTGCTCTGCAGGTCGTGTTGGAGCTTGCAGAAGTGCTCATATATCAGCAGGTCGGTCGGAGCCGGTCCTGTTTGTCTTTGTGAGCACTTTTTTTTTTTTTTTTTTTTGTATTATTGTTGAGCAGTTTGAACTGTCAGTGCTAAGCCAAGTTTTGTTCTGAGATTAATTGCAACCTTGATGCATTAAGACCTGAAACTGAAAAAGAAACAGTCCACATTGAAGCAGAATCCTGTTTTATTGCGTCTGCTTCCATAAAAACCGACAGAAGAAGAGGCAGTGTTTCGCTGCTCTGGGCTGTTTGCTCGTGTTTGTCTGGAAGTGCTTATCATCCTGGCTGACTGCTTTACAGACACAAGAGGCTCCACTTGTTTATTTTGCTGCGTCTTCTCATAGTGGAAGCTCAGATCATATGTGGGAAGGCTGTTGGGGATTTCCACGGGATATCCAGACTCCTTCTGACTCATCAAACTATACCTACATCAGAGGAGGAATATGGAAAAGCAGCTTCTTAGGCATCTCTGTAGATTTGGTAGATAATGAATACAACTGAAGCGAATGTTTGTGGGCTCTGTTGCACAGTTTTTACATAGTTGTCCTGATTGGTTACCACAGCAGAGTTCTGTTTGAGAAAGCAAAGACTGAGAAGAGATAAGGTCTTTATCCTCTGCCAAGGTTGGCTTCGAGGCCAACTCCTACACTGAGCAGAGGTCAAAAATCTGTTCGAAAGACTTTTCACCTCCTGTATTAAAACAGGTGAAATAAGCATTTATGCATGCATAGGAGGGCAGCTAGGGTAAATATTCTTTACAGCTGTGTATTAAACGCCTCAAAGTGGCAGGCCTCGGGGTAGAGAAATCCTACACATCACTACAGCTCTTAAAGTGCGATCTGTTCGCTGTGATTTATGTGCATGGTAGGCTGTTATTGAGCCCTCAGCAATGAGCACTGGCAACAAGCAGAGCTAACTCCTCATCAGACAGGAGCCACGCAGCTATTTGAATCCACCTGAGGTGGTTTATTACAGGAGGAGATGTGTTTCAGTGCAACACTTGCCCGGAGAACTGAGTCCCTCCAGCTGAGCTCCTGATGATGATCTGTAACGATGCCAGCGGGGCCTCCTGCCCCCTGAAAGCTTGGCAAGATGGGCACAGCGCCAGTTAATTAAAAATCACGCCAGAATCGTTACAAAAGAGAGCACAGGGGGTTCTGCTATTTTTTTTCTTTCAGCCATTAACAATGCAAATCGTTTTTAGAAATTACGTTTTCTGTTCAGCAAAAAACACAACGTATGGTCAGCTCGGCTGATGTGGAGTTTGTGTTTTTAAGGGGGAACCGTTTGTCTTCAGCTGGAAGATAAATAAGATGAGGCTATCAGCACATCAGAAACTTTAATTTGTTTTCAGTTTCACTTAGAGATGACAGTGCAGGTTGACCCAGATTCCCATCCAAACCCCTTGCTCTTACAGTAATGAAGTTTTTGTCAACACGACCGGTGGAATTTGATCAGTCGGGTGGGGAGCTGCACAGAAGCAGGCTTTGGGGCTGATAAACCCTGACCTCCTAAACCTTTTAGTGTTGTAAACCCATTAATTCCACATTGTCTGTTCTGATAAATTTGCTGCGTTGCATTTTCAGCCTGAAAGCAGAGCTTTATTGACTTTCATTAAGCCACTTCGTGTTCTTGTGGCTCTTTGTTTACCTGTTTGTCAGTGATTTATTTCTGTGCCCTTCTCTCCTTTTGACCTTTCATAAAACTAACCAGGTGCCTCTTTGTTTATCTCGTCTTTATTTTAGGCATTTAGAGAAATTCACTTCCTAACAAACAAGCTTGTTAGGGATTGATTAGATCATACAGTCCTAACAAGATATTCTCTGAAGGTCACCTGTTTGCTTAAAACACTCCCTGAGAGATTCCTGGCATTCCTGATCTTTGACTTATTCCGTGGAGAAAGCTAGAAAAAGAGAGCTCTTTGTGCACACTTGAGTTTGTGTTGGGCTAGCACGCTTAGATCAGGCCTTTATGAACCATTTATTTAGATTTCCTTTGTTGGTCAGTTAGTGAAAGACATCCCTTACAGAAGCAGGACATCAAACCCTGAATGTTTTAACTCCTGTTCTTACAGATATTTGTGGAGCCGTTAAACGTCAGCTTTAGAGGTTAGTTTTAATTCATTTGGGAATGATTTGCACACTTTCAGGGTTCAAAACCAGGTTGAACTTTATAGGAAATCTACTAGAGGAGAACTAGAGGATGACTGCGAAAGCAGCTTTGGGACAGTAGAATCAGTAAAACATAAATGGGTTTAAATTTCAGCACATTATTTTTATTTAGGAAAGTAAATTAAACTAACATTTTAACAGGTTACAACATCCATCTTTTGGCTGAAAATAGAGCAGCATGATTTTGAGGAAAAACATGATCTTCAGTTTTTCTCCTCTAATTGCAGGTAATACTAGAAAATCTAAGAAGAAATTTAACACCCTGGTTGACTCACCATGACATAATTGTGTTTATAAATTATTACTTTTTAAATTCAGCTGGGCTTTAAAATAATGCGGCCTTTCCTTGTGTGTTTGCGGTGGTGCTCAGACCTGACTTTGCCGTCGTGCAGACTGAGTTTTGTTTTGTTCAATGAGTTGTGTTGGATCTTCTTATGGCAACATCTGTGAGCCTCTGCAGATGCACTTCCTGGTTCTGGTAGCAGAAAATATTTTCATACAGCTATATTTAGGAACTGGTGAAAAAAAAGGATACATCGCACGTGTTGTTTTGTAAATTCACCTTACTGTGAAGAATTTTAATTTAATTGGAGTAAATTGGAATAAACTTTTTTTTTCTTACTCCTGCAACAAGCACGCCTCTCCACAGCCTCCACGACCTCTAAGAAAGGATCGCGGCAAATTTGGAAAAACCTCCTTCAAAGATGTTTTTCCCTGACGACGCTCCTCCGCACCCTCACCGCGCTCTGTATGCCCGCTCTGGCTAACGCAGGCTGTTTCTGTGACCTTGTCCGGATCTCGGTTGTAGCCTAGGCATGAGGCCAGCATGATCAGTCCTGATTCTCGACAACCGAACTGTGTCGCAGATTTGCTGCTCCCGCTTCAACCAGGACCCTGAAATGCTGCCAGCATATATACCAAGTAACGGGGACCCCACTGCGTTCTTAATACACATCAGAAAACCTCACTAAGATCCTTTAAAGACCATCCAGGTTCTGAGTCATTGTTTAAGCTGTAGAATGGATTCAGTGTTAAGGGGTCCTAGCTGACTGTGTGCATGTCCTGCAGTATAAATGTGCTCACTTCCAGTAATTGTACTTTAAACAGTGACAAAAAAGTCATTCTGCAGATACCTTGCAGGTGTAAACTGATATTTTTGGGAGTATTTAAATAATGACGTTCAGCTGAAATGATAGCGCTCGACTAGCTGTTTCATGGAAACTTACTCAAAGTGCTTTTCTTGACACTGAAGCACGAGCAGCCAAAGTTAGACCGATTAGCTGAAATACTGTAAAGGCGCTCTTGTAGCGCCGCATGACACAACAACGATGAAGAGCAGGAGAACAGGTTTGAGAAAACCTACTTATGATAGAGTTTCACTCTGTTCATGTCGGGAAACCATCAACATTTTTTACTAAACTAACTTCTAGGAAAGCCGTTTCACTAAAAGATGCTCCTCTTTGCTTGGTTTTATGTGTAAAAATGCTTGTTGATTTTTAATGTGTCGCCATTTAAAGACTGATGGTCTGAAAAGCGTCAGGGTGAGAACTGACACGAGAAACGCGCTGACGAGAGGAGAATCTCTTGACTTGCCTACCTGTTAAGTAAACAGTTACGCAATAGCTTCTATTATTGCCTCGGCCTTCAGTGCATTTACTGGGATTTTATTACAATAGATGAAGAGTCACCACACCCAAATTGGCAGGAGTGATCACATTTAGGTCACCCAAATAAGGAGGTTTGCTAAAAGTGGCAGATATCCGTCTTGTAGACTTCAGGGTTTCCATTTCATCGAGTTCCTTTTTATTCTTTGCGCGCTAAAAGTTTGGTCTTACTGTAAATAAACAGCATTAGTTTATGAAATCGTCCATTGTTTCATTGTCAAGATGCGAAGATATGCGACTCTGGCTTCGCTCCAGCTGCACCAGCTATTGTAGAGAAGGAGAAATGTTTGCCAACGCTCTCTGGCAGCTCCACACCGAGGTTGATAAGATGCTCGGTTCTGTCAGTTTTGCAGGTAACCACTCGTGACTTCTGTGGTTAAGTTTCTCTGTTTTGGAGAAAACAATAGACTTGGTGAAGATAACAATGTTGATGTTGCCTCACTGCTGAAACAAGGTTGTGTAAAAGTTGATACAGTGTTTTTTGTTTTTTTTTGTCTGAGAGCTCATTGTGTTTGGATAAGAGCTGCGATAAGCCTGAGTTTTCATGGTGTGTATTCGAGCCCGCTTACTTTAACCAGAGTTTAGAGTTTAGTTTAATCAAGTTTAGAGTCTTTAAGTTTTTTAGAAGTTGCAGTGCATTTCTAATTGTGGATTTACATTCTCCAAACACTTCAGAGGTGATTTTGTAACTCATTTTTGAAATGATTGAAGGAATTTTTTCTATTTTACATTTCCACAAACGTGTATTCCTCAAACAAAACACCTTATTTATCTATTTTTGGTCAATTGGACATTGTGGGTGCAGCTATATATTCTGTAAATAAAACTACTTTCAGAACTTTGTCTAAAATCTTTTCAGTTTTTCACCTGATGTGTTTTATGAGTCTGAACAGCCTTGGATGTGAACTTGACGGTGTACTGTACACCCTGGAGGTGGTAATTCAAATAAAACAGTCGTTTATTGTCTAAAGTCACATATAGTTGGGACTTTTGGCAAACCTGAGCTTTCATTAAACAGGCACCAGCAGGCCTGAATATTTTCTGTTTTCCTGCACATTTATTGATGAGATTTGATTTATTTGCTGGCGCTCCTGTCTCAGCTGGTAGAAACCGATTTGACTGGATGTTAACTGTGACGTGGAAACGAACCGTCTCCATCGTAATAACCTGTGTTTTGAGTCTGTTGTGGATCCCATGTATTTTTAGAGAAAGCTGACCCACGTTGGTTTCCTGGCGAAGCGATTGTGTTGTCTGACGTTGACGTGGAGCGTGACCCCCTCTCGCTGCGGGATGCAGGCGGATCGGTTACCTGGATTTTAGTCCCTGTCACACCACTCCTGCTGCTTCTTTCCTTTCAGCCGTGGTGTTTATGTTTAATTCAGTGAAAACCAAGAACCAGAACAGAGTCAGTAGGTTTTCTTTTGAGCTTCGACAAGGATTCGTTGAGCATAGTTTGTTCTTTTTTTTAAAAAAAGACGGTGACCCTCGAGCTCTTTCCCACTGTCATCGCAGAGCTTTTAGTTGAGTTTGTGTTGATTACAGAGGCTTAAATTCCTGGCAGGCATCACCCTGAGAGCTGGAGAGTATATCCCTGAATGGCTGTCTTCCTGACTGTGCAAAACAAGATAAAGGGGCAAGTTAGGGCAGAGACGAGAGGTGTGTGTGTGTGTGTGTGTGTGTGTTCACGAGGCTTCTCCTGATTCTCACATCAATGCTGGTTTGTTTGCATCGGGGTAGACTACAGTTTGTCGTTCGGTCTGCTGAGAACGGGACTGGCTGCAAATGGCCGTCTCTCTGGGACGATCAGGTGGGCAGAAAAGATGGTGGCCGACCCCTCCCACCACAGAAACGGAGATTTTGAATCACTTCCGTCCAGCAGAGGACTACAAAGTCTCAGGACAAAAACCTCACACCACAGGTATAGTTTCTTCTCGTCTAAAGTTGTCTTTATTATCGGGACCGACCGGCACTCCCAGCTTCCTGACTCGGTCTTTTTTTATGCTCCACGAGGCACTTTTAAAGTTACATCAACTACTAAGTCTGTGAAGAGTCTCTGAGTCACAGTAACACACACATTTCTTGACTATTACACTTGAGCTTTGTACTTTTTGTACTTTATGCAAAAAGGAAAGACTCACACAGTCTTTCACAATCTGCAAAACTAAAAACAAACAAACAAACAAAACAGCCAAAGAAACTGAACTGAAATATTCTTTATATACTTTAGATTTCATCTTTGCCTTTAGTCCTTTTTTGTAAACATATAAATATGATTCTTAAATTCTTCTTATGTATATTTAATTAGCATTAAAGATCATTCAGATTTGCTTAATTTTTCCTTTTTCACAAAGTAAAAATAGTTTTGTTTTCATCCTCTTTGCCTAATTTTATAGAATATTTTTAGTAGTTATTAAACCTTTTATGCTGCATCTTTCAGAAGTAAAAATAAAACTTTCATCAGTTTAAATAGTTATTAAAAACCAGTGAATGCAAATAATAAAAAATTACATTTAGCTAAAACATTTGTGACTTTTCTGTACTTTTTGTTGCTTTTAAGTGAACCAAAGTTGGATCCACAGGAATAAGACATTCTATGAAAATATGCTCATATTAAAACTTTATTTAAAATATGAAAACTTTAACAAATACTCAGTCAAATAAGAACATTTTTATGGTTCTCCTTAAATATTTGCCAATTGGTTAAAGAAAAACTTTCCAGTTTATTCATTTAAATCTCATTTTACTTCATTTTGACTGAACATTTATCTCTTTTCCGATTGTTTTCACCACTGTCTGTGATACAGACAGTAATTTGTTTCTTATAACCTGAAACTGTCTGTTTTGTGTTTTCTTTTGGGTGGAAAAGACCAAAACCAAGTGAAAAACAGATACTTTGCTGTTCTCTCATTTGAGTTTACATTCAGTTACATTCAAAGTAGGTCCATAAATCCCCCCTTGAGCTGATTATTCTTCCTCTTCTGTTTTTAAATACTGTTTTTTCTGTCTTTAAAGGCTGAAATCTTACACTTGAATGCAATGATTGGAGATCCAAGATGTAAACACCCGTTTTTTTGTCATAAATAATAAATAACAGCTTTTGCGTAATCCATCAGTGACAGATGGGGTCATTAATATGGACAGAGCTAAAAGTGATAACCGGGGCCCTGTGTTGCCCCGCCCATCAGTTAGGTTTCATGGTAACTAGATAGGGATTTTCCTAACCTGACTAAACTTTATACACGCTCAACAACTCCTTGTTTACAAATGTGGTCAGAAACGTTGACTTCAGCAGCCAATCCTGTTAAACTAGAGTTCAGGTTTTCTTTGTTTTTTTTTTAACTCATTACAAAGTACTGGTACCACTTGTCCATTTTTTTTTCAGTAGTGCTTTTGTCTGACTCACTGGTAGGATCACAACCATGGGAATGTTTTCCATTCGCTCAGATGTCAAACATTCCAAGTCATGCCTGCTCAGCGCACCCGGTAGAGAACAAACACCTCGCTCGCACTTATGTTTGATGTTCTTTCGATTTAGAAAAAAAAAAAAATTGAACAGAAAAAAGATTAAGCGGTCAGAACAAGAAGAAGAAGCGTTTTTAAAAAAGTGTGAAGTATCAGAAATGTACACGCCGCTGATGTTTTCTGTTTTGGCGTTAAACTCGGTGCAGTGTTTCTAAAAACAGTGAGTTTAAAAAAAATAAAAAATTATTCATGACCAAATCATTTAGAGCTGCAGGCCTCTCTAAATGTGGTTTTAATTTTGTATTTTAAAGAAGATCACTTACTCCACCTTGTGGTAACACAATAAAGTTTAACCTTTCTGAATGAACTCCTAAAGAACCACAAAAATAATGATTTTATTATTATTATTTGTTGTGTTATTTATGAAGGGAAAGCTGTGGCTCGAAGCGCCCCTGATGGTCTCAAATCCCTCCTAATCCCTGTAATGTTTACATGTCCGATATCATCTGCGTCCTGAGCGACCAATCAGGGCTGCTGACGGGGAACAACAGTGAGATTCTGGGTGTCTGACTGCTGACGGGGTGGGATGTCAGGAATTAGGCTCCGGAGGATTAATGTCTGTTTGCCTATTGGCTGGAGATCCACTCTCTCTCTGCTTGGACAGAAACTACCAACAACAACTTCATCAAAACAATCCTATCCTGATTGTTTCATGATGTTTATTCAGCCAAGGGACTTTAGTTTACTTATATAGAGCAGAATATTGCTTGTTTGTTTATTTTTTTACCACGATTTGAGCACATTTTAGTGGATTTTTTTTGTTACCTTTTAATAACAGAAGCGATGGTGATGCTCCTGACTAATAACTTTAATTTCTCCTGCTTTCCGGCAGCTCTGAAGAAGAAAGGTAAGCAGAAGCAGCTCTAGTCAGAGTCGTTTGTTCTTATTTATTCGTGGGGAAAGCCAAGTGCGGCTGCTCAGAAACGTAAAGCATCTTTTGTTGCAACAGGCGGAATCAACGGGCTCGTCTTAAACTGTCAATGAAGTTCGATCCTCAAAATATAACAACCTTTACTTTACTGTTTACTGTGATTTTAACAGCGCCTATAATGCTGTTTGAAAAGAATAAAGTAAAAGTGAGCTGCAGTCACTAAGTACCTGGCTGTCCAGCCTAAATCCAGCGTGTTCTTTCAGCGCTGGTGCGGACAGGAGAGCAGCTAATTGCAGAGCACATGTCACTCTTACATAAAAGTGCTGTGGCAGGTTTGTGGACTGTGGCCTGGAAGTGTGAGGACACCGAATGAATCACACCACATGGCAGACAAGGTTTCTGTGGTGGTGATGTTAGGGGTCATAAAACATTAAAGTTAATTTTATGCTTTTGTCTTACTCGACTGCGACTCTATATATTGGCTTTATATTTATATATTTGACATTTTAGGCATTGTTATTATAAAAAATGAGGACTCTTGTAGTGTGTCGTCAGATGTGACAGGAATCTAAATAATCTCCTTCTCACTGTCTTTTTAAATAATACTTAGGTGGGAAAATACGTCGGCATATGTTGCTGATGGTAGATTTTTGATACATAATCCCCAATTTAGAGCCTTTGTAAAAGTCACAGGAGTTTAATCCCACATAGGAGGAATTAGAGTTCAGTAGATTTAATTTATACTCTTATGTGCTGATAACCTTCAAACATATTTACTGTTTCTGTGCTTAAATCCCCCCTGACAGACAGCTGAGTGCTCCCCTCTTGTCCATATGCTCCCCTTATTTTAAAGTCACTTTAACACAGATTCAAGCTGATCTTCATCTCCTTTTCTCCACTTCAAGCCGTCCCGAAGCTAAACGATGATGATAAGACCCCAGCAGCCCCGCAGATCCAGGAGAACGTGTTCATTGAGGGCAGCAGGTCCAAATATGTGGAGGACCTCCACACCGAGGCTCAAGAAGGGTTGAAAATGATGCAAGAAGGTATAAAACTTAGTAGAGCTGCAGTCTGTCCATCTATCCACCCTGTTAATGTTTTTGTGTAAATTTAGCATTTTCTTTTTGCAGAAAGCAACAGTGGAGAGAAGTTTCAGGACAATGAAAGCACAGTTGTAAGTTCGGTACTCACCAAATTAAAAGTTCTGAGTAGTTTTAATTTTGCTGCTATTAAAATATCTTTTTTCCTCCATTTTGCAGTCAACAGTGACAAACGAAACAGACGGGGAAGGTACAGGGTTTGTGACAGACAGCACCATTCCTGATTCATCTTCCGTCGTCTCCATGCACTCATCAGTGTCCACGAGGTCGTCCCGCTCTGGACTCACTAGGCAAGGTAACGTATCTGTCAGAAGGTATGGCCTGGCATCAAACTGGGAACAGACATATCAGAAGACCTGTCAATAAAACTTATTTTCCATAACAGTAACCATCAGTCAAAGCAACATTTATATCCTTTTTGTGATTTTACGTAATAATGAACATTTGCACCTATAGGGGCGGCAGTGGCTCAGGAGGTAGGGGTTTGTCTTGTAATCGGAGGGTTGCTGGTTCAAGCCCCCGCTCCAGCTGTCTCAGCCATTGTGTCCTTGGGCAAGACACTTCACCCGCCTTGCCTGCTGGTGGTGGTCAGAGGGCTCGGTGGCGCCGGTGTGATGGCAGCCTCACTTCTGTCAGCCCGCCCCAGGGCAGCTGTGGCTACAATGTAGCCTACCGCCATCAGTGTGTGAATGGGTGAATGATTGTAGTGTAAAGCGCTTTGGGGTCCTTGGACTAGATAAAGCGCTATATAAGTGCAAGTGCAAGCTATATTGACACTTGAACAAAAGTCATCTCAAGGCATGTTAGTCGTATCCAATACAGTCAAAGTTATATAGATAATTATATAGTAGAGTTTAGTTCAAGCCTGTCCAATTCAATACAATAGACTTCAGTTCAGTGTATTAGTAGTTGAAAAAATACATTTTTGCACACCACGATAATTTCCTTGATATAAAATTTACAAAATATATTTTGTATTCCTATATATTAAAGTAAAAAAAAAATATATATATAATTTGTGGATGGACTGAGATTAAACACAGATATGTGTTTTTTCCCTGTTCTTCAGGATCAACGTTCAGACCACTGAACTCTGAGAAAAAGTCAGAAAAGTCCAAAACGAGAAGAAAACACAGGAAGAACGTTCCAGGGATTCCTCGGCATGTTCAGAAAGAGCTGGGTATGCTGCTAATCTTTGACACGTTGAACACGTTGCCTCTTAATTACTCATAGAGGAGTGTTTTATTTTTGGAATAAAGGGTTTTTATTTGTTTATCATAATAAAATCATGTGTTTTTCCTTCCTTCAGGTTTGGACAGAGTGGGCTGGACATTGAATCCGACAGTGAATGAGGAGCAGTTTTACAATGGAGAGTCTGATATTAGTCCCACCATTGACGGACCACAGCATGAAGCAGGTTCCCCAAGTGAATCCGATGCCAGCCCTCAGGCCTCCAATATCGTCCATCCGCTCAGTAAAGAGAGAGTCGAGCAGCTCAACGCTGTCCATGCAGGTCACAGAGATGACCTGGCTCTGCTCGACCGCCTGCATCCTCTTCTGACAGATGAGGAGAGGCCCCGGTCCTTGGCCGTCCCCTGGATGACTACTGCCTCCAGCCTCCAGCAGCAGCCGCCCAGTCCTGTCATGACCATGTCGCCACAGGCCACCTACTTGTCCAAAATCATTCCCAATGCTGTTCTGCCGCCCTCCATCGATGTGGTGGAAATTAGCCGAGGTCGGAGTCGCAGCAGCGTGCGCACTGTCAGCAAGAGCAGCCTGGTGTTGTCCAGCCCAGCTCCCTCCCGTGCTTCTTCTAGAGCCTCTTCATCCAGAACCTCTTCCTCCAAATTCACTTCCGCCTCCCGCTACAACGGTCCCAATCTGTCCGACACCTCCGGTTGGAGCAATTCTGAGTCATCAGACACTTTGGTATCTGACTCTTCAACCATCTCCAGCAGCAGCACCCCTAGACAAAAGTCTCAGATTGGAGGTACTTCCATCAAGGAGAACACAGTTAATTTTAAGTCCTCTGATGGTACCTCAAAGGTCATCATTAAGGGAGACCAGGTAACGAAAGATGGGCAGTTTGCACGTAGCCTCTCTGTCATGAAGCCCAAAAGGGCTCCTCCTCCTCCAAACCGCTCCTATTCCCTTCACAGTAAGATGAAACGACGGTCACGAGATCTGGTAGAGGTTAGCATGACTCCTGGAGAACCTGTTCCAAGTGAGGAAAATGGAAAAAACAATCCTGGTTTATCTCCAGACCCCTACAGGAGTGTAGAAAGCCCTGACTACCACGCAGACACCAGTTCTCTGGATGAATCAACAGGCTCTGCGTCGTTCACTCTCATCAAATCTGAGCTCCAGGAACCAAAACCCAAGGATTCACATGCTTCACATAAAAAGCAACAGCCTCAAAGCAAAGTCATCTCTCCGTCCAGTGGATACTCCAGCCAAGATGGAACATCCCCACAAGTCTCCAAACAGTCTCACAGCACATCTCCAAAGCACAAGAACAACAATTTCTTGATGAAGCTTCATAGGTTATTTGCTGGATCTGCTGGTACCGTTTCAGCTCCATCCTTTCCGGCACCTTCAAAGGATGGTGAAAAGGTTGCACCCACAGTGCAACCTAAATCTGACACAATCAGCGTCAGCCCTTCTGTGCAGACCTTGAGAGAACTCTTCAACATCCCTCCCCCACCCAAAGTCCGCGCTCCACCACCTCCTCCCCCCGAGGTCTGGGCTCACAGTAAACGCACATTTGAGTTACTCCTGGGACCCCCGGCTCCTGAAAATGTCTACGCCATCATAAAGAGGAATCCAAAGGACAGGAGACAACAGAGGCAGGCTCCCTGTGTGTCTACAGAAAGCTCTGTGAAAAGCTTAGTGCTGGAAAGAAAACACAATAATTCAACGGCGGAGTCTATAAACGGATCGCAAGGATCCGTACACGTGAACACAAAGACGGCTCAAGAAAGTGGGATTTTATATGCAGAGATTCACAAGGAGAACAATGAAAGGCTAGCTCCGAATGGAGGTTTGAAAGAAATCTGTAAAGATGAGAAAGTGAGAGTAAGCGATATGTTGAATGGGATGTTAGTGAAAGCTGTAGAAAAGCAGACCATAAAAGAAGAAGGTTGTCAGAAAGCATCCAGGCAGGTTACAGACGTAAACACTATCACAGATACATTACCCACCATTTCATTAGTACGTATTTCTCCGTCGCCGTCTCCTCAACTAGCAGACCATCCAGTCCAACGCACTGATGGTGCTTCTGTCTCAAAGGTACGAGTTACATCACCTGAATCGCCCTGGCCTCCGCCTCCCCCACCAATGAATCAAAGGAGCATCAGTAAACCCGATGAGATGGATTTTCCTCTTCCACCTCCCCCATTGTTTGGTGAGGTGGGTCTAGTTTTACCTGTTCAGGTGCCACCAAAAGAGTCCATTCCTGGTAAGGTGGAAGTAGAACAAACCATGGTGGCCGCTGGGGATGAAGCACAGCAGCTGTCCATGAGTGTCCCTCCTCCCCCAGCATATACAGCTCCCCATCCACCAACAGCTCCAGCTCAGAAAGTTCTTTTGCCACCACCGCCTCCTGTGGGATTCACCACTTATGTCCAGGAGGTCACACCCCGGGTTCCTTCGCCAGATGAAGAAGCCTCACGTCCTGTAAATGTTATAGAAGTGGCAGCTTCCCCTCCCAAAAGGATTACTGCTCTTCCCCCTGAAGAACCCGAAAGCAAGCGTGACCCACCACAAAGTATTCCACCTCCACCACCTCTGCCGTCACATCTTCAGCTGTCAAATCAAAATCCTCCGCACAGAAACATCTCATTGGAACCAGAAACTAAAGACTTATCGAACAGTATTTTCATCGCCCCACAGAGTATTCCGCCTCCCATAGAGCCTCTCCTCAAACATTCAATCACAATTCACACAAACGACGATCCAGCAACTGATGAAGCGCCTCCTTCTCCTCCACTGGAGTTCAAAAACACGCCTCCACTAAAAGAGGCAAAAGCACCCGTTCCTTCTCCGCCTGTTGGCATTCCTTTGCCTCCACCTTTACCAGAACAGATTCCTGCCACCATAAAGCATCAGTCCAGTCTTCTGAGCACAGAAAACCAAAGCCAAGAGAAGAATTCTGCACCTGATCTACACAAGGAGCCGTCTCCCATTATCACCCCATCCCTTCTACAGAAGGTCAAGCTTCGGTCCATCAACAGCAGTCCCGAATCCCTCGAAGCTCAAGAGCAGGCCTCTGTGGCAGCTGCACACAAGGATCCCACCTCAATTATAACCCAATCCCTCCTGCAGGCGATCAAGCTTCGATCAGTCAGCAACAGCCCTGAACCGTCTGAAGCTGCTAAAGAGGAAACCCCATCTCCCTTCCAGGTAGTCAAGCTTCGGTCAGTCAACAACAGCCCCGAACCTCCAGAAGCTCGAGAGCAACCAGAGCCCGAGGCCACAGTGAACCAGCAGCCTCCCAACAGACCGACTCCAACCTCTTCTTCCAACAATGAGGCTCCTCAGAAGCCTGTCAGAAAATCTCTGATCCTCCTCTCTCCACCTACAGTTGTCACACCAGAACCGTCCCAGTCTGCTGTGGTTCCACCTGCATCCCCATCACCTGTAGCCTCCCCTGTGAAAAAGTCTCCCGCCGCCACAGCCTCTATGAACCTACAAGAGGCCATCCGTCTGAGGACAGCAGCCAGATCAAAGGAAGGTCCTGCTTCTCGCCTGAGCCTGCACTCCCCAGTGTCACCCTCCAGCACCAGCCCCAGCTTCGTCTTCTCCAAGAGCAACAAAACCGTAGGAGTTGTGACCAAGCAAAAGCAAGAAAACAAGGAAACGGATCAAAAGAAGTCGGAGGATTCCTCCGTGACTAAAGTGGCAAGTCAAGCAGAGACAAAGGCGGGATTAAAGATGCCACCACCTGTTGCAAAGAAACCAAAAAATAAGAGTAAAGATGTAGAGGCCAGTGAAGCTGTGGAGCAAACTGCAGGACAGGAAGCCCAACACGATGGTGTCAAAGGTAAGATAAATGAAAGAAATAAAACCTTAGTTTTCAGCTCAAAGGAGAATCAATTCATAGTGATTTTCACATCAAATAATCCAGTAGTTTACATCTCCCAATCTAATTTCAATTCATTTTTATTTTCATGGTTTCTGAGCAGCAATGCCACAGCTAAAATTCAAATTAGCTGGTTTATAATCCAGATCTTTTCCAGTCTAATTATGCCACGTTTTCTATCTACAGATGCTGCAGAGGAAATAAACAGGACAGCAGGTACTGTTCAAGAGGAGACATGATCCTAAAGTCTGAAGGAGACCTCAGAAGGACTATTTTTTAAAAGAAAGTCTTTGTGTTTGAGAGATAAGAAACTGGATTTGGATAGATGAAAATCTGATTTCAGAAATCCTCTGTTCTGGAGTGGTTGAACTCGATTTTTATGGTGTGGGTCCTAATTTACTCCATTACTCTGTTTGCATTTTAGAGAGTAAATACTGGTTTTTGAGCTTTAAGTTGTGAGAGATGGTGATATTCTGCCCTCTAGTGTCAAACAGTGATTGTACCACTTACAATATGTCCTGCTGAATCAAAACTTTAGACTTTTCCTTCTTACATTGGGATCTTTTTGGTAATTCTTCTGTAAATAAAACCATATTTTGTATATTTAACATATGATAGTTATGGATCTGTTTTGCAGAGTTCTGTAAATTTTCCAAAAGAGTTTCCACACCAATTATATTTGTTTAAAAAAAAAATAAGTTATTTTTTTTTCCTGCTTCAGGAGGGTTTGCATAGATAGAATGACCTTTTTGTAATAAGTGAAATCCAGATATTATATAAATGTAGTTTTTGTATAAATGCTCAACTACATCCAAAGTTGTCAACTGAAGCGTCCCACTTTTAGGCATTTGCATGACGACGTCGGATACAAAAAAAGCACAAATATTAGTTAAAATGAAGCACGTTTCTGCTGCTTTTATCCACTGATGGAGGCAACGCCTTCTGTTACTTTGTGATATAAACTTAACATGTTTGAGAACTGTAATAGAGGAAATAATCATTTAAAGGAAAATTAAAGATTTATGGACAGACCAAGCTGTTTCACCTGAAATCTTCTTTTGTTTGCATGAATTCTCTGCTTCCTGTAGACAGAAAAGCTCCAATGTTTAGTAATTTAAAAACTTTGCTGGGATTGAGACATTATGGAATTGTGTTGGTAAAAAAAATTTAAAAAGTCAAAACAAGAAATAAAAACCATAATAAAGGCAAAAGTTTTCACCACAACCTTGAACTCTGTACCAAAAACAAACCTAAAAGGATCAGTTTATACAGCTATATGCATATCTATTTTTTACAATTGAACAAATCTTTTACTTCTGAGATGTTTTAGCTTCAGTGTGGTTTATTTACTGTCAGACCTTAGTAGCATTTTATTGGCACAAATCTAATTCCATACATTTTGTTATAAACAGAACTTGTATTACAAAACAAAAAAAAAATCAAAATATATTTAATATATCAACTGAAGTAGTTTTCTTCATATAGAAAATCAAAAAGGCAAACTCAGGAAAGGTGTAGTTTCAACTTAAGTAATCACAAGATGCTTGTCTGACTGCATTTCAACATTTATTGCACAGAAATGAGTCAAACTTAGTGCAACACTAAAGCAGGAACCTTCATTTACGTCCACGTGAAATACCAGGTTTCCTCGTCATCCGTCGGACTGCTGACGGTTTTTGCTTGGATCTTTGGAAGCATCCTCCTCCTGTCCTTGTCACGTTTACATGCCCGAGGCTTTTCTCCGTCCTCCTTGGAGACAGCTGCTTCCAGCTCTGCATGGAGGCCAGCTTCCGATGGGACCATCTGCTCTAGCTGCAGCCGTGGACGAAGCGAGTCGTCTCTCTTCTGGTTCTCACGGATCCTCCGCTCCTCACTGATCTCATGCTCACTCTCCTCAGATCTGTCCTCCACCTCTGGGTGTTCTGAAAAATCCTTGTCTCCTGATCCGTTTTTCCAAATATTTAAGTTCTTCGCTTCAGATTCTTCTAAGATCTTCTCCTCGCTCAAAACGGATTCTCTCGTCACTGCAAAATCATCACTTTCTTTAAGCTGCTCCTTGTATTTCCTGTATTTTTCTACATCTAAGCTCTCCCAGAGCTTCTGGTGACTCTTCATATTTGTGTAGTAATTTAGGTTTTCAGCTTCTCTTTCTCTGCTGATTGCAGAGAGGCTGACGGGCTGGATGTGACGCTCTGCTGCGTACGGCTGATCTGAGACCTGCAGCGGCCCACTACTGGCAAAACCTTTACAAATAAAAAAAGATCAAATACTATTATGTGGGTCTTTTGAGTTCTCTTAAAATGTACATACTAGGACAAATAAAATGGAGATGCAAAATTTTGCAATTTGCCCATTTTTTTCCCCCTTTTAATTTTGACCAGTTTGTTAATGTTGACTTCAAATATCAAACTTGTTTCTCACAGTATAAGGTGGTAAAACATTTAAAGCATGATCTATCTCTTCATCACTTAAAGTAAAACTGCTCACTTAATCCAAAAAAAAAAAAAACCTCTTGAAATGAGCCACAATCAGACCAAATATGAGCTACATGTGTTTTGCCTTTTTGAAGGTTTTAAAAGGTGCCTTTTGATTAGCATTGACAACATGCCAATGATAATATGATCATGTGTATCCCTATTAAAAGCAGCTACATGTCCAATAAATATAAATTTAAAAAAAAAAAAAAAAAAAAAGAGTCACAAAGAGACCTGACAGACCTTCCATTAAGACCTTCTGTGGTTTGGAGTTTGCACATGTTGACTCGCAGCAGTCACACACAGAGTCCCAGCCGTGAAGAGCCCTCCATCTGTTCATCAAAAGGTATTTTAGGTTAGTCTGAAAACATGAATATAAAATATACATATGTGTATCCATGCTCACCTGTGACCTTGGTAGGTGCAGGATTTGTGCACCCGCCCTGGACCCTCTGACGTGACCGATAACCTGCAGTGGATTCTGACCTAAAAACAGAAACCAGGCTTTAGCCAAGCTTTGCACTTTCACAGCTCCACAAACTCATTCATTAAGCTCTCGCCTCGGTCTCGGGGTGAACCGTAAACTGGAAGGCCCTGAAGGAGAATTTTATGGCGCCGTCTGTCCGAGAAACGAACTGCGAAGCCCCGGGGTCGTGCTTGCTGTCCACCATGCAGCTGCCGACACAAATTTGGACAATGTGGATACAAGGGCGCACCCGGGACATCGAACCTTTTGCTTTCTGCAACGCATACCCAAAGTTGTCTATTATGGTGTATTTGAGGGAGGATTTGGAGGCCCTGGATGTTGTGGCGTAGCAGCTGTTGATGTAGAGCTTGAACCCGGGAGGCAGGTGAGGAGCAGAGACTTGGACATTAACGGTTTGTCCAAGCAGGTAGACCTGAGGCTTGGAGTGTGCCGTCCATGAATCTATGAATCCATTTATATCATATCATCACAAAATAAGCCAGCTAAAAAAAAAAAAAAAGCTACACTCTGATCAGATTTTTACCATCCATTAACTTGAGTTTAAAGTCCATGGGACGTCCTTTGAGCTTTTTACGCAGAATAACAGTTTGCCATGTGGGCTGTACGGCCAGCTGGTGTACAGAGTGATCCCTGCAGGAAAGCAAATATGGAAGTCTGTTAGCATTTACCGGGTTTTCACACAATCCGGATGACTTAAAAAGCGAAATATCCAGTTTAACCTTTGATAATGGCATTCTATGTTGACACTTATCTGTTGCGCATTGGTTGGGAACCGTTTTGGTGAAGGCTCGTAATGGAGCACGTATCTGTAGACCAGATAACCTGGAGGAAGCTGTGCGTAAAGCGCATCGATCAGAAGCTGCGCTTTCAGCATCAAAAGGAACTACGTGTGTACGGTCTTACCTCGCGCGCGCCATCGCACTCTGTTAAAGGATATGTGAAGAGCAGGTCGCCCTGTAGCCCGAGAACCCCGTTGCTTTTGCAGCTGCTGCCTAACGTCAGCTCCTGCGCGTCCGCGCCTAGGCCGTAGAAAGCCGGCTTGACCCGCACCACGAAGTCGGTGGTGGAGCAGGTGACCGACACGTCCGGCAGGTAGGCGAAGTCCGCCTGGATCCTCGCCTCGGCCTCTCCCGGACGCAGGGACGG
This sequence comes from Kryptolebias marmoratus, assembly GCF_001649575.2. NCBI lineage: Eukaryota > Metazoa > Chordata > Actinopteri > Cyprinodontiformes > Rivulidae > Kryptolebias > Kryptolebias marmoratus. The sequence continues at coordinate 15,453,571 of NC_051439.1, forward strand.
TGTTACCAGGGTGGTGGAGTGGAAGGACCTGCGCCAGCTGAGCTGAGAGAGCGGAGAGGAGCTGCCGGAGAGCCGCTGCGGGGATCGCCGCTCTGCCGCGGACGTTTTGAATCGTTTGGGTTTCTGCAGACCCGGTTTAAACCCCCTGCGCCCTTTGTCGAGCGTCTCCGCCGCGGACTTGAGCGTGCTAATGGATATAAGAGAAACAAACAAAAGGAAGAAATACCACTTTGTTTTCATGGCAGAAAGACCGAAGCGCGTCTGTCCTCCACTTTCAATCAGCGCGTAAAAAACGCGTCGCGGCTGCAGCTGATCAGCGGATTAGACTGCAGGGCTGCTGGTTAAAAGGCCAGGTAAGGAAACCAGAACCACTTCTCTTCTTCTTTCTTTTAAACAGATGATTCCGTAAAAAAACACATTCACATGAACACCCAATTAACCAAACAACTCCGTTGTTAATAGAAGATATTCTGATGTTGATTCTTGACTCAGTTTTCCTTTTTTATGTTTTCTTACACTTTCTTTTGCTAAATGCTTCTGCCTAATTTGTGTTATTTTAACCATTTATAGCTATATGAAAAGTTTCAGCTCATTGGGGAGATGGACGCTATGATTTTTGGTTTTTAAAATTGTTACACTTTTCACAATATTTAACTTTATTTATAAAATCTCCCTTTAAATCTGCTTCAGAATACTTTATTTTTGTCTTTTTATGCTACTTTTAGCTTTTAGCTACATTTAGCCATCTTTTGCTGCTTTTAGTTAGCATTTTGCTACTTTTAGCTAGCTTTTTGCTCATTTTACCTAACATTTAGCTGCTTTTAGCTAACACATGTTATCAGAGCAGTTTTTGGTTGAAAACACGTCTGAACTGTTCAGACTGATCCACATTTGGTTCTATAAAGTTTAGTAGCCGTCTCAATATATACTAAACATTAAAAACATCTTTTAGACGTTAATACTTTTAAATAAATACTTCTAAATGAAAGCTAATCAGTAATGAAGTTAACTAAACTTAGTAGACCTGTTTTAGTCTGGACGGTCTGTAGTTTTCTTTTCAACCAGGAAAAACTCGGTGACATATTTGGTGTTTTCGACTCAAATGAAGTTCCTAAAAGAAAAAAGAAAAAGCATCTTTGGCTTGAATTCATTTAAATGAAAGAATTGCAAGCGTACACCTCAGCAGGTTTTCTTTTAGTGCTGATTCACAAATTTAATGTCAAACTTTGAAAAAGTATTTACAGTTTATACAAACAGCAGCATTAACACTCTGAGAACCACGGAGAGGCGGCGGTGGTTTCGTTCAACGCCACGCCAAAACCCCTTCAAAACACGAAACACTACGATTGGAAAAACGTTTCCAGAAACACCATGAGGTGGAAATGAGCAGGAACTAACCACCCCCTGCATTTTTATTAAACAATGTTCAACAAATTACACGTGTGGATGATCCTTTAAACTAAATAAATAGTTAAATAATGNAAAAAAAAATTAAAAATATGGCCCCCCCCCCCCCCCCTTCCTCTTGGGAAGTGACAAAATGGCTGCACTTCTTAGAAAAACAAGAAAAATATTTGGAGTTCAACAGAAAAATCTCATCGCAACTATAAATACACGTATGTAAGGCAGTGATTCAGATATGTCAGTACTTCAGATGTACAAAAAATAACGCCTTTTCATCTTCAGGTAATTCAAGTGCACAAGGTTACGTCTTCATAAATGCTCTTCAGTAGAAATGGAGACGTTGACAAAGCTCCATTTAGTCAGTGGATGAGTGTTTGGGAGCCCCGTGGATCAGCTGATAACATAACATTCTCTGTAAACACCAAAGGTAACGTCTCACTCCTCGTCTGCACAAGTGGTGTAACCCAACAAATAAATACTTCATTCACCGCAGCGAAGTGTGTGACCAAGCTTTGAGGATGTAAAGCGGTCAAACGAGAGGAGGAAGAGGTGATAAAAAGAAACCTGAAAAGCTTCCGCAACATCCCAGTAAACGAGAACATCTTTGGGAAAAACTTGAGGTGGACTCATGGACACGTCTTTGCGCCGTGCTTCACACTAACAACGATAAAAACTTGTTTTACAAAGTGGAACCATAAAAGCAAAAGATGCTTTTGCCGTCTGGTTTTACAAACTTCAAACTGTAGGTTCACATCATTCATGGATAAGTTAGGACACAGCTGGTGGTGAAGGCAACAGAAAATACTTCATACACAGGCCCGCCACTAGAGGGAGCCGTAACTCTTTATGACTCTCTCCAGGAGGCCGTTAATGCTGATGATGAAGCCGAGTTGGTCCTCTGTTGGTCAAGAAAAATGCTGCTATACGCTGCTTCCAAGATCTGAGGCTTCAGAGTCAGAATCTCTGTTAGAGGAAAGAAAAAGAAACAAGTCAGGTTAGGTAAAAAAAAAAAAAAAATCATTAATGTTTAACTACACATCAAATGTGGGATTTTCCTCCCGACTTACAGCATTTTCTCCAGCAGTTTGCTGTTTTCCTGCCTCCTTTCCTCGTCGATGGGGTACGTCCTCAGGACCAAGATCCCCACGATGATCAGGACTATGGGTACGGGAGAGACCAGCACCTTCAGGGTTAAACTGACCGTCTCGGGCTGGGAGCAGTTGCCGGTCACGTACCCAGCAAATCTGCAAAAACACGCGGAATAAGTTGAGCTGGTGTGATTGTTGAGCGCATGATCAACAATAGGAGGAGGTAGTGTTAGAGATTATAGTTTGAAGGAGGAAAAATGCAAGTAATAATAATTAGACCTACTTTAAACTCAGAGTGGAAATACCCAGGGACAGCCCGGAGGCGAACTTGATGAAGAACACATAGAAGGAGTAGAAGAGAGCTTCGTGACCGTAGATGTCTGGATTCTGAACCTTGAAGTCATCCACGGCGTCGGGGAGCATCGACCTGAAACAAACAAGCAGCATTCAGGAGAAAGGCTCGAGGCGGGGCGAGCAGAGAACCAAACTTCCAGCCAAAAATCAGAAGAAAGTTTGCACCCACCAAGGCAGGAGGAACGCTGCTGCCACGCTCACACCCGCCGCCACGGCGACCAAGTAGGAAACGATCAGGTTGCTCTCGATGGAGACGATTAGGATCATGAAGGGTATGGCCCACTGTAGGAGCAGGAACAAGTTTCACATTCTGATGTTTGGCAGATAAAAAAACTGAAAAAAACATGGCAACAAAACTAAACAATCATACTCACCAAGATGCCACAATAGCTTGCCTTCTTCTTCCCGAACCGAGTCAGAAACCACTGCCACCACGGGATGGTCAGAGTCCCCGACAGCTGGAGGAGGTGAAGCAAAACACAAAACAGAGCTGAGTTTCTATTACCAATCATTCTGCCGCCATGAGGACAACAAACACACCAGATTGTCTCAAAGCAGCGCTAAGAGAAATACTTTGTGTCACTCTTTGTTTGAATTATGTAACTATAGGAGAGAAAAGCTTCGGTGAAAAGAAACAAAAAGTTTCTTCAGCTGTGATATGAACAGGACATAATCTGGACACTGAGATCTTGTCCTTCAAGCGGTTTGGGGATTTGATAGCTTGTAAAACCAACAAACAAAGTAAAGATCTGTTTACACGTCTAAATAACTGCGCTGGTATGTAGGTTGTCCCATTCTGGTTGTTTAAAAATGGCTTTAGATGTCTGTCGAGTAAATTAAAAGAGAAAGAGTCTAAAACTTTATTGTTTGAAGACATTTGCTGTAATACAAGACCTTTTTCTACACAGAAACCGTGTCTTGAGATCAACAACATCATCAGAAACTAATCCTCTGACACAAAGTTACCTAAATAAAAAGTGAACTTTCGTTTATTTTATTTAGCATCACTTCTCCGCTCGTTTCAGTTTGCACAAAGTAAACCAGAGGAGGGAGTCGTAAGAAAACAGCTAATTTTCTGATTGCATCTCTCTGAATTCAGCAAACATTAAGTAAAAATGTTTCCCCATTTTTAGTTATTGTTTAGGTACAACCAAGTGAAGGGTTGCCCTGGCAACAAAGGCTCTCCCTTGATTTCCTGCTGAAGCGCAGTAAACGTGTGGGAGGCTCCCAGGAGCCTAAACACCAGCTCCTCTCAGCCTCAAACGCCAACCGTTCGGCCTCAGAGCCGCGCGTGTCCTCGAACGGAGGACAGGCCCTGGAAAAAAAACAAAAAACCCCCCGGACCGACGTCCTCCAAGTCCTGATAAGAGCTGTTACAAGAAGTGAAAAACAGGAAGACTCACCATGATGACCAGCAGAATGTTCTGGTAGTCCTCCCTGTGGCCCAGAGCGTAGGTGAGGAAGAGCGCAAAGTTTCCCTCCAGTAACTAAAACAATAAATTTATAAGTTTATAAGAATACAGAGAGTTCAAAGCTAAAACTCAGACACGGTGGCTTAGGCTAAGCAGACATTGGAAAACGGTTACAAACTTGTTTCAATAAGGACAGTAAAAGAGTCTGAGTTCTTACCATGAAGCCCAGAGATGTAAAGAGAAAACCGATGACCAGCCTGATGTACGGGCCGTGACTCACGATGATCCACAGACCCCGACAGAAGGTGAGCGGCTCCGAGGATTCCCGCCCGCTGTCTGGACGCAAAAGTCAAACAAAAGAAATATCAGAAATAAAATTCCATGCTGGAGGGAGTTTTATTTCATTAAGACGACAAGCTGGTAGGAATGTCACTCCTGCCACTGTGTGACTTTTTAAAAACTTTGCATTTTGAGGTCTTTGAAGTCATTGTTTTAGATTTCTAAACAATTATCTTCATTTAAAAAGAGCAGTTACGTTGTTATGGACATTATAGTTACTGGAATATAAGTAAATACACTTGCAGGCCTAAATGTTCTGATATTAATTATATTATTAATGCAGCTTTCATTTTAACACTTGAAACATGATTGCAACTAATCTGCTTGAAGTATACATTTAAAGAACACAGAAAAAAAAGAGGTTGACCCAAGTGCATTAAAGCAAAACCATGAATTGTTTGTTACATACCTTTTCGCTCCTTCACACCAAAAAACAAGACGCCAGCACACAGGACGTAGATGAAGCAGATGACCCCTGAAGCGATCATGTATGATCGTTTCTGAAGACAGGAAGTGGAGACAGAAAGATTTACCAACACCGCTGCAAAGCTTGCAATAACATTTTGCACACAATCGCTCCAAGCTCAGGCGTCATAGATAAAAGTCGACTTCTAATCATTTCTGGAGAGTTATTTCGATTTGTTTGTTTCTCCCTGAAGCAGCAAACGTTCTGTCACCATCTCAGTTAACGTTCTGACAGGGTGGAGACTCTTTAGCATTGTGTAAATGTCACTGGAACGTCATCCACTGGACTGGGACTTCCTGTTTGCAGCCTTGACTGAAGAGTTTGGATGTAGCTACATCTACAGCCGATTAAATTTTGGAGTCAGCCCAAGCAATGATGGCCGCCACAGCTAACTTAGTTTGTTTGCTGTCTGTATTTTTGCCACCATCTTGACCAGGACCCTCAAGAGAGAGGAGTTTTAACTCAAAGGGACCTTTCTTGGTTAAATTAAAATCATAATGAAAGATAATTCAACTAGTAATCTTTGACTCCACAGTTATTTAGAAATTGTTTCAATAAACAGTGACGTGTGCCACGTAATCAGACAGATCTACAGTTCTGTGGGCTTTTTCTTCCCGTACAAATCCATTTTAACCAGCCACAGGGGAGTCTTCAGACTCATTAATTCATGATTACTCTGAAGATGAAAAGCCTCAACACTAAATTCATAATTTAAAAGGTGAATAATTAACAGCCTGCATGTTTCATTTTTATCAAACACCGATTTTAAAGCCCATTAGCTAAAATCTTGGATTTCCTTTTTCAAATTAAAGTTGGATAATCATTCATCTTTAGAAGATAAATAGAAAATATTGTCAAAAGAAAGAAGAGACCAACCTTCTCCTCCAGTGAATCTGTGGTTGTGTTCATGTTCATCGTGAAGTTCGAGCTGTTAGTGTCGTTGAGCTCGACGGGACAACTGGAGCCGCCACCGACTATCTGTCCCTGGATTGCAGTGCCCAGAACTGTCCCCAGCACCTCCACCATCATACCTGAGACAAAAAAAAAAACAAAAAAAAACACAGGTATGCAGCGTCAGCACACAAGTTCAAACGAGTGGATTCGGCCTCACAGGAAGCAGGACGTACGGTAGGCGGTGGCAGAGTCGCGCTCCTTCTGGTTGCTGCTGATGAACATGGTGAGGGCTGAATATGGCACATGGAAGCACTGCAATGAAACGGAAACAAAAAAAATTAGAGAAGCGCGCCTTTAAGAGGAACAAACAACTAGTGAGTATCTAACTAACCGTCTGCATTGACTGGAAGAGGCAGTAAAAAGCCAGGTACCAGAAGACCTTCCCTTCCTCAAACGAAGGCACGTACCAGATCAGGAAGTACGTTAGCACTGCGAATGGAGTGGAGCAAAGGATCCTACGAGGAGAGGAGGAAACAAGTCTTTAAACACACTTTATGGTTGTGTATTTAGCTGTTAAACACAGCGCGCACAGTGTTTATGGAAATCTGCCCACTGTGACTGGAACACACCCTCTTGGTTTTTCAGCCAGTTCTCCCCTGCAGTCGCTTCTTTTCTACTCTTCTCTGGTCACTTTGTGAGTAATCCCCTTAATCCTGCCTTGTTGGAGCCCGTGAATGGAGAAAAGACTCAGTCGGGGCTGCCCAAAAAGCAAAGCGAGGCCGTGTTTGGTCCACCAGAGTTACCTCAGCGTGCCAACTTGAGCTGGTCAGGTCAACGAGCTCCTGTATAGATTTATCACAGCCAAGTAGGTGGATGATGAAACCTCTCATCAGCTCTCAGCTTTCTCAAAAATCTATTTTGGATACTGGAAACGAGGTCTGACTTTAACCCTCAGGGTGCGTACGATCAAACACAAAGACGTGTTTCTGGAGCACGAACACGCCGTCATGTGAAACCCCGGGATTTCACCCTCTTCCTGTGTCATCAGAAAACACCAGCGGCTCTCAGTTTCCCCCTCTTGTGCGGCTGAACAAGCTAAACGGAGGTCTGACTGAACACAACCGCATTAGGAGGTCAAGGGTACACAGGAAATCACCTTAAACTCTAAAACCCACATCAAGTGGCTCAAGTTTTAAGAAAATGCTGTATTGGACCACAGCTGAATGTCTCCAGCCTCCTTGTTTCGCAGACAGGTCTTTAATGTGTTTGTGGGGTTTTTTTGTTTTGAAAGTGACCTTCCTCATATCCATGCTCGGTTGAAATAAGCACGAGGTCTACTTCTCGAAACCTCCCACCGCTGTTTGGGGAATCAAACATACACGTGGCAGTCACTGCTCTCTCCCCATTGGTTTAAATCTGATGGTGTGTTGTGGGTTGGACCAATCGCAGCAGAAGGAGGCGACTTCCTCTCGCCCTCCCCCGCTTCTGCCTACAAGACAAACTCACCCACAGCTGAGGTTTTTTTTCTTTAGCTGTTAAACTCGTACAGCTGCCAAGCTCGAGGGTGGGTGGGGATCATATCAGAGAAAGTTGTGTTAAAACACCAGTTCTGCTCCGCTGCACCTTTACACCCTGGCTTTTTCACAATGGTTTCTGAACCAACAAATAGGTTTGACCTCTCACTCTGAAAGGAACCTTAAGGCCATCTATTTTTATGAGCCAACTTCCTTATTGAGCTCAACTGTATAAATTTGGCTGCAGATGCTATAAAAACGACAAGCATGTAAATTTTATAGTCTGCACTTTTGCCCCTTGTTGTCACGAGTCCTGTAATGCAGTCCTTCGTGCTTTTTGCAGGAGGTGGGACTAGATGCCCTTGAGAAGTCATGTGCAGCAGACATTCGAAGTAACGTACGCAGGGTTTTGTAATTGGCTTAACTGAGCAGAAAAATCCTTGGTTTTAGCATCCAACGACATATGTATTGTCAGGATGCATTTTTTCCCCCTCCCAAGGAGCCGCTTCAACCCTAGTTGCCATGGTTACATTCACATTCCCGTCAGCCCATTTGCCATTCAACATTCCCGACAAACTGCGTCACCTCGTCGCTGCTCGACATGATCAGCACCTGACCCGGGCACCTACCAGGGCATCATGCGGCCGAAGCGGGTCCATCTGCTCCGGCTCACCAGGAACCCCACAGTTGGGTCGGTGACAGCGTCCCACGCCCTGCCCACGAACAGGATGATGGAGGCATAGAAGGGATCCAGCTACGAGGACAGGGGAAGAGAAGTGGGGTGGGGGGCAGACAAAAGACTTGAGCTTAAAGCATAAAGATTTACAAAGTTTATGACCTCATATGCTTGTGGTTCACACAGCTGAAAGCCTCTGTAGTGATCCCATGGCTATTATTGCAGTTCCTGCTGAGGACAGTGAGAAAAGACTAACTGAGACACAAAGCAAACAGCGGGAGTCCAGCTTCATGCGCTTCACTGAATGCTGCAGGGTGAGTTCTGTTAAAACGATACGAGAGGAATGAACACAAGCTTTGGCCTTGAAGCTAATCAGTGTTGCTGCTGAAAGGAAACTGGGATAATGGACTCAAGTAACAGCTTGTAATCACTACGGTCTGCAAACACACGGCTGCAGCTCCTCTGGCATGTCTCTTATTATATGTGCATTTCTTGTCAATCACCTGCGCAACATCGAGCAGGTAAATTTGCAGGAAGAAGCCCAGAGCGGTGCCCGTAATCTGGTAGGGAGCTCCTCCGAAGGCATAGCAGAGTTTATTCCACACGGACAGGTCACTCCTGCGTGCTTTTGGCTGAAAAAGACAAAAAGAAAAAAAACAAAAAGAGATGCATAACAGAGCTAACGTGATACAGTTTGTGTTCCTGAGAGTTTATTACCCCTCCTCCCTCATTTTCTGCTTCAAACACTCAGTCATCCTCTGCTGTTTAAGGTTAAACAGTCCTGAGGTTACTATAGTTCACACAGGCTGACGCATCAGAAAATCAGCCGAGCGCAGCCATTGGCTCCTGAAATAGGATGTTTGAGGTAGTATTTTATGGCGTGCAGCCTGCATATCCACCACGGCCAATCAGATAACGATGAATCACCTCTCAGTGCTCAAAAAACAAGATGTGAGCAATATGCTCTCCTGACAAAGTCTGCGTTACAAGCACCTGAAAAAGTAATCATGTCAAACTAAAAATAAAACTTCAGCTAAATAAAGGTTTCACTCCGGACAACCTGTAAAGACTTTCAGTTTGTTTTTATCATAAAAGACTGACAGTCCTTATGTTAAAACTAATAATATTACTACTAAACAGACCCCAATGTGTCACATTGTAAGCTTGTTTCAGCTGCAACTGGTCAAAACCAAACTACAGCTTTATTTGCATACAGACGGAGGAAAAAGCCTCACATTAAACCACCTTAACTCACTGAATGTCTAACATTTTATTTCAGATACTGCTGCCTTAAAAAAGGATTCAAATGTCTGTGAATATTATGTTTGTTACAAGTCAATTTGTCTGTTGTACTTCCTTTTCAATAGTCTCATCAAGAAAGATCAAATCTCTATAAGCAGTATTGCCAAGCAAAACTAGTTTAGGAAATTATATTTTATATTGATTATTATATTTCATAGCAAGAGCAAAGGGCTGTGGATGGTAAATTAAAAGCCCTAGTTGTATAAAATGCACAACAGCTACGCTTTCTTATTAGTAATTACATAAATGTGGAACATTTTGGAGGTTTATATGTACATAAATCCCACTTCAGTCCATTTTTAGCTCCATTAAAGTGGCAGCTAAGAATTCCCACACTTTTAACCGTTTAAATCAACGTCCCTGAAGTAGCCCCGAGTGAGAAACACAGAGTTTCTGCAGCGCATCCGTCTCAGCTTCGAGTTCACAGAAGAGAATATTTTAAAGACATTTTCCCACGTAGTTATGTTCCCATTAAAAACCGGTACGTTCACTTTATAATATAGCACCGAGAACAGCTGGAACAACCGGGTGAAATTTAAATCAGGAGGGCAGGAAACACACGACGGGAGCGAGGGGTTCCTGAGACACCGAAGAGGAAACCCTGACCACAATTTTTTAAATCAAGCTTTGAATTTAAGCGCCTTTTTTACGCTCCTGTGTGAAAGTGGCGACACAATAAACTATATTAATTAAAGTCTCGAGGTGAAACCTTACCTTTACGGTCTTTATATCCGTGTTTATAGGCTTGACTGTCAGTAAAGTTGCGGCGTATTGCTCCGCGCCTTCTCCTCGTGCCATTGAGCTCCGAAAAAAGAAAAACCCGATAAATTTATTATTTTTATCCGATATGGATTCAAGAGTTAGGAGTGAGAGTTAAAAATAAATAAATAAATATGTAAATAAATAAATAAAGTTGATTCACAGCATCGTAGTGTGTATTCCTCTGCTCAGTGAACGCTTCCCTGAATGAATCGAAGCTCACGCCGCTCTGACCGGCCACCTCATTCATTCTACTACGCCACGTCTATGCGTCACGCTGACGTAAAGCAGAGCCTCTGGAAAGTCACGACGTCATGACGTAGAACATATAGTGGGCAGGATTAAGGAGGGTGTTGCTCTAATTAAACTAAAAAATGAAGCCCACCTTTTCATGGATCAAACAGTTTCAAAGCGTCATGATAATAGAAAAAAAAGTAAAGAACTAGAATAACAGCAAGCCAAATAACAAGCAACAATCTTTCATAAAGCATTATTGACATTAATGCAAAGATTACACACAGAAAAAATGGATGCAACTACAGGTTGTTGGGTTTTTTTAAAATCTAGGACCAAAATTTTTTTCTGATAGAATAAAGAGATTTTGCTGCACAAACTTCAAGGTGAAGGTAAAAATACAGAATAATAACATAAAACAGCAACACTGTTTCAGTCTTCTGCGAAGAAATAAGAAGATTTACAACCTGTTAGTGCTGAGAACTACAAAGAATAAAGTAATTTAGTAAATATAAAACAATGTAAAAACTAAAAATTCTTTATTAAGCTAAGCAGAAATCCACTGTAAACCCCTTGAGCAGCAAAAAAACAACCTCTTTTTACTGATGTGGGCTAGTACCTCATAGAGGAGAGAATGACTAAAATAGCATATATATACAGAAAAATCAAAAATAGCTGAATCAGCTTTCATACAATAAAATGGAGTTTTACTACATCTTATCTACTTATAATTTCTACAAGTTTCTCTGTTCATGTTTTACAGAGTAAAACAGAGATGTTGTTAAAAGCATCTCATTGTTCTTGTTTTTTCTCCACAGTAAAATGAAGTTCAGAAGTAATTCCATGTGAATGTTTGCCGTGTCGTTTTATTTGTTTACGGCCTCCTTTTGTACAGTACATTTGTTGTTTCCCTCATTTCCAAGTCAAATCCAAACGCTGGTCTCAGAAAACCTGCCGGAAACAAAGGATGAATCTGACTAATTCAGAGCTGTTTGATAAGAAAAGCGATCAACTGGGGAAAATCCAGACAGTCTGCCTCACAATTCTTCACTGAATGTGGGTGTTTTGAAAAATGCCGTCGCCTTGATTTCTGGTTTCCTGTCCCAGAAGAGAAGAAAGCGAACGTGGTAAGTTTAATGTGAGTCTCGTTAACTCAGGTGACATCCAGTAACCTGAAGCATCTTAACCCAGAGGAGGTGGAGGAGCCAAGAAAGGTTGAGTCACTCCTGCAGATTAATCACTCTGACCTCCTGCTGTCACTCCTCCTAGAAGTTGTTTGCTTAGTTTTTGCTTTGATGGAGCCATAAAAATCACTTTAATGACACTTTTACTTTTCATTTTACAATTAAGATACAAACTTCTGTTCTTAACTTTAACTAAGTTTACCAACATCTGGACCGTTTGGACCAATGACTGACTGTGTGGAGCAACGATTGACCATTTAGACCAGTGCTGTCCAATCCTGGTCCTGCAGGGCTGCTATCCTGGATGTTTTAGATGTTTCTCTGCTGCCACACACCTGATTTGAATGACTGAGTGATTAGCCGGCTTCTGCAGAACTCAAAGACCTGCTGAAGAGCAGGGAAATATCTAAAATGTGCAGGATAGTGGCCCTCCAGGACCAGGATTGGACACCACTGATTTAGACCAACAATTGAATGTTTGGATCAACGATGGACCGTATGGACCATATGGACCAACGATTGACCATATGGGCCAACAATAGACCGTGTAGACCAGCAGTGGATCGTTTGGATCAACAATGCACTGTTTGGGCCAACGATAGAACATTAGGTCCAGTGATGGATTGTGTAGACCAATGATGGACCGTGTGGCCAAACGACAGACTGTCTGGACCAGGGGTGTCAAACCCAGTGACGCAAGGGGGACAAAATTTAAAAATCTGGTCCTAGCCAAGGGCCAATCACGATCAATATTTGTTAAAAATTACATAAATTAATTAGTTTTAGATGTATTATGTCAAATCATTCATATAGAAATATCAATGACCTGTTCCCAGTTACAGATTATACAGAATTTAGAGCAAACAGACTTTAATGAACACAGACAAATAGATCAAACTTCAAAAAGC
>NC_051439.1:15466275-15468232 GCF_001649575.2 Kryptolebias marmoratus
AGACAAAAACCTGATCATACAGAAATTAAAACTATATATTGTTGGCTTCTAAGTCACTGTCAGAGAAAACTTCACTAATTAGGCTCAGATTTTTAAGCAAAATAAGAATCAGAGACTTGATCTGAACCAGACTAGAGGGCCGGATGAAATGTTACAGAGGGCCGGATCTGGCCCGCGGGCCTTGAGTTTGACACATGTGGTCTGGACCAACGATAGATTGTGTGGACCAAGGATGAAACGTGTGGACCAGCAATTGACCATGTGGACCTACGATGGACCTTTATGTTCCTAACCTGGGTCAGTTTCTGGTGCAGAGACTGAAACAGTAGATTGAGTTTTGTTTTTTTATTTTCTCTCTCTGACTTTTTGTGTCACTACAAGTCAAAACTATGAAGACAACCTGGATTATTACTGTTGTCAGTAAAAAAAAATGTTATAGATGAGACTTAATAACACTGACATAAATAAATCTGTTGCTATAACTTTTAACAGCAACCCAAAAATCTGACCCAGCAGAAATGCCTCACAAGAAATACTATTTCCGTAGTAAAGTTTATTATAAGTACACAATTACAGAGAAACAAGTGGACTTCTGAACATTCACAGTTTTATACAAGTGCTCCTGTTGTGTTTTTATGATGTCCTGGTGAATAAATAACAGTCATTCATCATGTTCGGGTTTTTTCAATAAAGAGTTAAAATATCTGAAAAGGTCAGAGAGCATGTGAATGTGTAACTTCTTTTCTTCTTCTTCTTTTTCTTTTTGCTGTTCCCTTTTCAGGGGTCACCACATTGATTCGTCCTCCTCCATCTGACGCTGTCTTCTGCGTCCTCTGTCCTCACTCCAACTATGTCCATGTCCTCTCTACCTGCATCCATATGTCTCCTCTTTGGCCTGCCACGACTCAGTATATGTCAGATCTTTCTGGACTCAAATGTAAGAGGTAAGTGTAGTTTAAGCATATAATTTCTAAAATATAGGAATAGGAACAGACTGATAAACAAATACTTTTACAGAATACTTTACTGAAAGCTATATGGACCTTTTAACTTTAAAAGTTCTCCCAAATTAAACTTCTTACGCCATCTAGTGGACACATAGACTCCCTATCATAATGATAAAACAGTTGCAGTATTAGTATTATTACTACTACTAATATTAGTAGTCTGTTTGACTTTCTTTTAAACCTATTTATGATTCATTTAAGCAATTCTGATCAAACATTCAAGTCATTTTACTTGTTATCCTTCAGTTATTTTTGCTGTTTTGTATTATTCTAATTATTAACACTTCAGCTATGGTTTATTCAGAAGTTGAGCTTTAATTATACAATATTTTTAGCCAAAACACATAGAAAACATAGATGTTTTTTCTTTTTTAAAAAGCTACAAATTTCTGTGTCCAGACTAGCTGAAAAACTTGGTGCTGTTGATGTTTGACTCTTTAAGGCCCAGGGGTGAGTTTGTTTTAAATTAAATATTCTATAAAAAAATTTTTTTATTCTGCCCACATTCCTATCAGTTCCTATCAGTTATTACCAATTAAAGAGGTTCATGTAATTGTTTCAAATGTGGACTGAATGGTTAAATTAACCCTCATGTCAAATTTTTTGGGGATTTCTCTTTGAAAAATCTATAATCCCTTGACTTTAATTATATGAGATTTCATTACTTTGTTCACACACGTCATGTGAAAAAAACAAACTAAAATTACTTGAACACTATGGGGCGCCGTTTGTAAACGAGCTTGTGCTCAAAATTCATGCCTAAATTTTGTCACATTTAAAAATTCATGCCTAAATTTTGTCACATTTAAAAATTCATGCCTAAATTTTGTCACATTTAGCTTCAAACACTGTTTAAAAATGTAGTGTGGATTTTCTGATGTCACTTTTTACAACATTTAGCTAGTTAAATGTAATTGTTACAGCTACATGCTAAATATAAATCTAAATCC
>NC_051439.1:15469989-15496851 GCF_001649575.2 Kryptolebias marmoratus
ATTTAGATTTATATTTAGCATGTAGCTGTAACAATTACATTTAACTAGCTAAATGTTGTAAAAAGTGACATCAGAAAATCCACACTACATTTTTAAACAGTGTTTGAAGCTAAATGTGACAAAATTTAGGCATGAATTTTGAGCACAAGCTTGTTTACAAACAGCGCCCCATAGAACACAACATTTTTTTTACCCCATTCTTTATCATTTATTTATTTTCCCTAAGAAGTTTTTATTAAAAGTGATAATTTACAGCTAACAACCAGCAGGTGGCAGCATGAGTCAGTCAGACTTTGGTGCAATGAAGCCGCAGTTACATTTAATTTATCTAGGTGTACATGTCTATATTCATAAGTGTCTGTTATTATTGCTCTCAGACACTTTAATACTTTTTATTCAGCTTATGAAAACATGCTGTCTTGCAGACACAGCTGTGATGTCAGATCAGCTTTATTTGTATAAGACTTTAAACAGCGACTTTGTTCTTAGTGAGCTTAACTACTGTTAACGTTTAACCAGTTCATCCAAACTAAACTTCATTAAGTTGTTGCATTTTGTCTTCTGTTAACAATATTAAAGTGAAATCTGCATCCACACCATTGTTTTTTTTTTCTTTTTAATATTTTAACATTTTCCCCGCAGAAATACATTGAGATCTTTTCAATTCCCTTCAAAGGTGCTTCAGGAACCTGGCTCTGTTTTTCTTTTTTTGCTACTTCTAGCTTTTAGCTACTGTTCTGCTACTTGTAGGTTTTAGCCACCTTTTGCTACTTTTAGCTTTGGGCCTCTTTTAGCTAGTGATCACCTTCACCTTCAGCTTTAACAGCTCAGCAAAGCGGTACAGCTACTCAGCATTCACGTTCGCTCAGGATCAGAGCTGCAGTTGTGTTTCAGGGAGCAGCAGTGTGTTGAGGAAGTGACAGCACGAGATAAGATCGACAGTAAAAATCTGATGTCATGCGTGTTGTAACAGATTCAGATCTCTGCTGTGTGGAAGCTGCAGGTAAAACTGACAGGATGTTCAGAACAAAAAACCTGCCAGAATGTCTTTCACGTCCCAGGGCAGCAATAATGTTTGTGATTTATATCTGTTGTCTTCTTCCCCTGCGTTTCTTTTTTTCCTTCCCTGTTTTTTTTTTTTTTTTTGAAGCAGCAATAAATGGTGTTTTTTCAGCCTGAAAAGGGGAGGGTCACGGGTCAGGGCGAGGGGGTGTCGTAGAGGTCGTGGGGAAAAGGCAGGACCCTCCCTTGTGTTGCACATGTGGGTAAAGTCTTGGAAAATATCTAAGGAGTTCTCTACATTCCTGAACTGTACTGAGCTCCAGCTGGACTCGACTGAGACGGAGCTGGAGACCCCTCACCCGTCCTCACACATACACTACGTATAACAAAAAGGAACAATAGTGGGTACTTAAAGTTCAGAAGGGAAACGACTTGGGGAGCAGGCTATTGTTGGAGTTAAGCACAACGTTGTCCCCACAGTGTCCCTGCTGGGGACAGCATCTCCATGTTTCAATGAAGGAAGGACAAATCCCTAGTTTTTTACACTAATCTGTTGAGGAATGTGAAGGTAGAAGACATAAAAGCTGTGAACTTTGCAGGTAAAGCAATCCTAAAATCTCTCAGATGAAACTTAAAATAAAGTAAGTTTTCAAAAAAACACCAAAACTGTATGACCACAACATAAAAAGTTTGTCTCTCAAACAAGTTTTCACCCATAAACCTACTTCTTTTAGGAATCGTTCAGGTTTCATAGCAGAATTTAAACCCAATATCTAAACTTGACCAATGAGAAAATACAAGCTTAAAATGAAAATAAAGGGGCAACAGGAATTATTCCAAGTGCAATTCAGTGGTTATAATTTTTGATAATCTGCAGTCTCGATCCTGCTCCAAACGTGCATTTTTACCAAAAACATCAACAATCAAACCAATACCCGGTTTCCCACAGCCTTTTAGGAGACTGTCTATTTTCTGCAACATTCAGTCGGCCCTGGATGTTTGTCTTTGTAGGAAAAGGCTTCCCAGCTCCATAGGATGATATATATACATGTGGAGAACTCAGCAGATTGTTGTCACGTGGAGCCCACAACCAGAACTCATCAGAACTTCCTGCAGCTCCTTCCGTGTTGCTGTCTCGTCTGTTCATCAGATTTGGAGGAATATCCAGCTCTTGGCCGGTGTTCTCTCCACTTCTTGATGGCCGTTTCCGCTGTGCTCCATTGGTGCCCGTGAGCTCTCTGTGAACCGTGGCCTCTGATGCAACTAAATGGGAGGAAAAAAAACCTGCTGGGGCAGCTGGAGATTACTTCAGGTTGATCAGAGAATGACAGGGGTGTTTCACAACAAGGATAAAGGTTGTAATTAAATCAGAAAGTGCTTCAACAAATCATCTGTTTAAGGGTGTGCACACTTATGCAAACAGCAATCTTTTTATTTTTTTATCCCTTTCCCCACAGCTTATTTGTTAAATTGAATAGGATACATATCACAGTAACTGTGAATGTGCTTTTATTATTTTAAATCACAACAGCCTAGCATTGTAACCTGCATTGTAAGACCTGTGGCGGGTTTTTAATAAACTTTCATGTGACCAAAAACTGCAATAAAGGGCTTCATTAGAACATTTTGCTCTAAAAACCTTTTATTGTTTTGTTTTGCTGTTTTAAAACTTCCAAAATTAAACCAGCTTCTTCTTAAAGTGAGCAGGTAAACCAAAAATGATTTGATAAGTGACCAAAAAAGAACTTTGTCATTTATAATTTGTCAAATTTGGATGTTCAAAATGAAAAATTCTGCATATCTGCTGCTGCAAACGATTCAAAACTCAATGATCTCCACACAAACTGTGGAGATTAGTGGGTTTTTGGTAGTTTGTACCTCAGTACTGCTCATGAAAGAAAAAAAACAAAAAGATTTAGACTCAATTCTTTATTCTGCACGATTCCAGACCAGACCTTTATGCATTTTAACTTAACAGATCTGAAGTTTAGGTGTCTTATTAAGAGCAACCAATCAGGGACGTGTGCTGGACCTTGAGACACGAGGACAGGCGTCCATCACTAATCGTGCTTTTTAATTTGGGCTAAGTTTGAGTTGAGACGCTGCAGCTTTTGTTTTGTTCGCTGAGGTGATTAATTAAAGACGCTTTTGGACGAGCTGGATCAATATCTTAGCAGGAGGCGAAGGACTGGCATGACTTCGACCTCTGATGACGAGACGCTGGTCAACTTTAACCTTCTGTTCACCAGTCAGCACGAAGCGTTTAATGACTCCAGACAAAACGTGGACAAATCATGTCTCCAGTTAATCACCTCTTGATTGTGTCATTGTTGGCTTTAACATAATGAAAGGTTTCAGGTCAGGGGTTTTACAGGCGTGGTCTTTTTTTTTTTTTTTTACTACTGTGAGATTGTTGTTGAGGCCTGCAGAGAAGAATTTAGCAGCAAATAAAGGAAAGTTTGTTTAGGATAAAATCTTGTTTGCTGCTGTTGGAACTTGCTCTTTAAAAAAACGATTACTCACTTCACCTCCGCTCGCAGACGTTTCAGCATCTTAAAAAGTGCTCATTTGTGTTGAAATGCATTTAAACCCTGGGCCCTCCGCCCAACAACGTGAAAACGCTCCGTAGTTTGGAACATTAGGCACATTTAAGCGACTCTGTGGAGCTTGTCTTTGTCGGGGAGCTGCATATGGAAATGTGGGACTGCTTCAGTTGGCCTCTGTGACACGAATTAAGTCCTGCTTCTCAAAATCCACGACTTTTCACACAAATGAAAGAAGATCAAGAAAACCCAGCACCTGATCTCCGTTCTACCTGCTTAAAACTATTTTTAGATCAACAATCTTTGCAGTATAATTTCAATACTTGTATCAATTTAGGAATTGGTGTTCCTTGGAGGATCACTATGCTACTACCCCACCACGTTTTAGGTCAATATCTATAAAACTGATTGAGTTATAGTCATAGTGTGTTGCCTAATGCTGATTAGCTGGGGCAGCCATCTTGTATTGAACTGACTACTAAGGGTAATGAGTTGTAGATGTACATCCAGTGATTAGTTTCTGAGAGTTTCATTAAATATCTGCTGGTCCATGAAATATTCTGCTATAGACATATAAATACACACACAGGCAAAAACATCCCTGCCTCCACCTCTGGGAGATAAAAATGACCTCAGACTTTAATACAAATCACTCGAAGCAGTCATCAATAATGAAAAGAAGCCTTTAGACGTCTGAAATGGTCAATCAAATCTTAATTCTGCTAATTTTAATAAGATTAGTGAGAAGTAGGTTAATCTCAGATGTAATCTTTGGTGTTGGGGCTGACACATGTCCACTTTACATCAGAGGATTCAGGCTTGTGTCCTGATTCAGAGACATGGACAATGAAGACGCCCAACGCGTCTGGACCTGGCTGTCTCGTACACGACATGCCGTGTTTGGATACGAATTTGGGGCCAAATTAAAAGAAAATCCTACTTTCTGCAGGACTGCAGTGTGAGAGCTCAGTGCTGAGTGAAACTGAGTTGTTTTATGTAAACAAAGCTGAGCAGGAGCTAAAGTGATCAAAACCAAAGCTAAAGGCTGAAACTTGTAGAGCAATAGTTAATAGCTGAAAGTAGCAAAACAGATGCTAAAGCTAAAAATCAACAAAACTGTAGCTAAAAGAAGCAAAATAGTAGCTACACATGTCAGAACAATTGCTAAAAACGACAAAAAGAAAAACAGAGCAAGTATGCTGAGTCTGATTTGAAGGAAAACAATGTTTTTTTTGTGGGAACTCAAGAGAACTCAATGTATTTCTATGGGGAATTTATTCAAATACATATTAAGAAAAGTAGAAAGTCCCAAAAAACACAAGTCATAGCACCCTGACCCCAAAAGTTAATCAGTTGTAGATGTACATCCAATGATTCTTCACCGAAGGTTTCATTCAAATCCGTCCAGTGGTTCAGGAGTTATTTTGCTAACAGTCAGACAGTGTTGACGGCAACAATTAATGCTAAAGCGTTGGACAAAGTGTAGCCCTTGGTATATGTGTTGGGGACTATGTTCAGCTACTACCACACCACATTTTATCTGAGTATCTGTGAAGCTATCTGAGTTACAGTCATTTTTGTGCTGGCTAAGGTCAAGCAGCTGTGACGGCCATCTTGAATTGGGCAGACAACAAAAGTTAATGAGTTGTAGACATACACCTAATGATTATTCCCTGAAAGTTTCATTAAAGTCTGCCTCTTAGTTCGTGAGATATTTTGCTAACAGAGAGGCAGAAGTGACGTAGAGGCGTAGATTTAAAACCAAACCTTGTGGTATTAGTTCATGGTCAAGGTTTGAGCTGGGAATGATTTAGTTTGGGTCTATTACTGCACTAAAAGTTTAAAAAATGTCAAATACTTCATATTTAGATGCTTTAAATTGCATTTTTTTAGGCTGTCATCATGTTGTGTTACTGTGGGAAAACCTGAGAGTAATGGAGCTGGTGACATTTCCATGAGTTGCAAACATGCTAGTAGTGGGTGTGTTTTTGGTCCGTTTTTACGCACAGGTTGAAACTGTTGCTGATCTGTTGTTATGATGCGGGCCGAGCCGAGCCGAACAGAGCCGAACTCAGCCGAGCCGGGCTGAGCCGGGGCGGGGCGCCTCCTCCCTCCCTCTCCCCCCCACGCCTCTGATGCAAATAAAGGGGGCTTCACCCGGATCTGCCGCCGCTCTGCGGACCTCGGTGCGGCTCCTCCCTGCGCCTTTTCACCGCCTTATAACATGATCCCTCAGTGGCGCGAAAAGCGCACAGTGTGTCTCTTTATCTGTGAGGGCGAGCCGAGCTGAGCCGAGCCGAGACGAGCCGGCGCTTCCGTCTCATGCGCTCATTTCCCATTTCTTGGATTTTTAACTGAACAGAAACAAGAACACCGGCTGGGCTCCCTCCGTGGATGAACCCGGACTGCTCTCCTCACATTTCAGCCGCTGGAGCAGAGGCTTGTCGCCAGGTTCTGGACGGGTTCTAATGTCCCGGGTTTGTTGCTGAGAGTCTGCAGAGATCCGGTGAGCTGCTTTTAATTCTCCTCTGTAAGTTTCTGGAGAGGAAACGGCTCCGTTTGTGAGCTTTAAACCACTCTCTGATTCACTTAGAACAAAGACTGAACCAGGAAATGCTCGACTTGTTTGCTTTTAAAGCGTACTAAACCATTTGGAGCTAAATATACCAGATGGTGTCATTTCCTCTAGTCCGCATGTGTCCGTCTCTGCAAAGAGCGCATCCGCAAGATGCGATCAATTATTAATGCGTCCCATTTGTTGAAGCCGGCTGTTCCGGGATGAGGTGTCCCATTAGGAGGATATCTGATCTGTGATAGAAGGATCAAGTCTAATCACTCTGATATTTTCCCCCTCTGCCTGCTTCTAGGACCTTCATTTCTGGGATTAAAGTGGATTTCATCAGCCTGAACATGGAGTTTGATTGTTTCCAGCCTTATTTTTTCGACCATTTCGACGCCGAGGAGGATTTTTACAAGTCAACTGCGCCCAGTGAGGACATATGGAAAAAGTTTGAGCTGCTGCCCACCCCGCCCATGTCCCCCCACCGGACCCTGAGCGCCGCGGCTCTCTACCTCTCGCCCGGGGACCAGCTCAGCTGGCTGACCAAGGTGTTGGACGAGGACTGTGAGGGACACTTCCTGCCGGACACTGAGGAGCTGCTGAGCAACGCGAGCGCCCACATCATCAAGGACTGCATGTGGAGTAGTTTCCCCAGCAGCAAGCAGTCGGAGAAGGAGAAGGTCAGCGGGAAGGCGTGCGGCACCCCGGCGCCGGTCAGACCGAGCAAAGCGCAGTGCGCCTCGCCGGGCGGTGTATCCTCCGCGCCGGCGGTGGACTGCGTCGACCCCGCGGCGGTGCTCACCTTCCCCGCGAGCAGCTGCAGGAAGCCGGCGTCGTCTGGATCCGAGTCCCGCTCCGACTCCTCTGGTAAGGAAACAGGCATGCTTGAAGAGTGCCCCACCCCGCCCTGCCTGGATTATATTGCCCACTAACAATGGGTTATTTGGAGAGCAGGCGGCAGTGCAGCAGGAGGGGTTATCCAGTGCAAAGCCTCCTCAAATAAGGCTGGATTTTTGTTATTTATTTATTTTTTTCTTGACTCTTCCTGTAACAAAGCGCCTCACGCTTCCTCTGAACAGGCCATGCTTTAAAAACCGCGCCCCTATCACTTTTAGGTGAACTCCCCTCCTTTCTTTATCTGTCGCTGCAACACAATCAGGGTGCGGTAAAGGGGCCCCTGTCTTGATGATTTATTGCTTCAGCTTAAACATTTACAAAATCGAAAGAACCCCCCTCCCTCTCATTTAAATATTTATTGCCCAATTCCTGCAAACTTCCTGGTTCAGGTTAATTGATCTGGTTTGTTGGAATGTGAAACATGTGAGGTATTGCCCTCCTGTGAACCTTTTGTAGACTTTAACAAAGTTGATTTTTTCCTGCGATGAACAGATGATGAAGAGGAGATCGATGTTGTCACCGTGGAGAGCAAGCAGAAGCGAGTGCGGCTGGTCAACGTCAGGAAGCCGGTCACCATCAGGGTGCGCGCCGACCCCTGCCCCAAACGCTTCCACATGTCCGTCCACCGGCAGCAACACAACTACGCAGCCCGCTCCCCGGACAGCGACCTGGAGCCCGAGGACGACGACTATGAGGACGAGCCCCATGGCAAGCGTGTCTGCCCGGCGTCCCCCTCCGACAGCACCCCCCAAAGCTCGGACGTGGAGGACACCGACCGCAGGAAGAACCACAACTTCCTGGAGAGGAAGAGGAGGAACGACCTCAGGTCCCGCTTCCTTGCCCTGCGGGACCAGGTCCCTGGCCTGGAGGCGGCCAAGGCCCCCAAGGTGGCCATCCTGACCCAGGCGACGGAGTACCTCATGGAGCTGCACACCAGGGAGAAGCGGCACCTCCAGGAGAAGAAGCGCCTCAAATCCAGGCAGCAGCAGCTCCTCCGCAAATTATCAGAACTCAAACGCTCATGAGACTCCGCCTGAAAATAACTGCCTCGTTCTCAGTCAAGAACCTTTACGCTCACGTGACCCGTCACTTTGAAAAGCTATCCTTTTTATATAGCGCGACATGCCTCATGTACATAGCTGTGAATTTTAGTTTTTGAATGAAATCACATGGCTGTGGGCCTCTGATTCCACTGTGGACGCCCTGTGAACCTGTAATGGGGAGGCGCTTCAGTTAGATCTCAGTGCTGTTTTTATTCTTTGCACAGTTTTTAGTTTTAAACGAGGACTTTTTTTATAGCTGGTATGCTGTGACGTGATATTGTTTTTGCGAAACATTTGTAGCCGCCTGGACGAGTGGGGAAACTTTGTTTTCATAAAGTGTGAATGCCTTTCTACCTGCCAGAGTGAATGATTGCATCGGTTTGTTTGAGCTGCTGTACATATCATTTTGTAAATAATAGCATATTCCTCCTGTCGAAACAGAACCAGGAGTTCTTGAAAATTTGCTCCTCTGTGCCACAAAACCTCTATTTTGGTAAGAAACTAGGAAAAGGAAAAAAAAAAACCGTTGCACTGCTGTACTTTATATTTCACGTGTCACTTTGTGATTTCAATGCTTTTCTGGTTTTGTTTTTGTTTTTTTTGTTAAGCATGCTAACCTCAACAGCATAATTAAAATTTTTATACCATATTTGCATAGAAATGTACTGTGTTTGGGGGTTTTTGTCACACATTTTTGTTAAAATGCACCAAATGTTTTTTGTTTATATCTCAGCAGAAAGATAACTATCTGAACTGGCACCAAAGTCGTTTTAAATAATCGACACAGAAGTAGGAAGTTGCGCAGATTTATCACGACTCAGTGATAGCCGGAGTGACATTCATCACATGCTGATCTGGTGCTCCCCCTGCAGATACATAAGCTGCTATCACAGCTGAATCTGGTGTAAATGAGAACCGATGATTTAAATTAGCTTTAACAGCTTGATGCCCGACTTCGGTCTTTTATTATTTTATTTATTTTGAAGGTAGAGGTTGTTCCCCAGCCTGTCCTTCAGACTCGTCCTTGAGGAGAGGCTGTGTTGTGGATCCTCCCCTCTGCAGTGGCTGCTGCACGCTGGGCACCTGATGTGCTTGGAAATAGGTCACAGGCACAAATACAGCCGGTATCTTTAGAGCAGTGGCCCCGTGTGAAGTGCCACTTGGATCTGGTACACATATGTGGTCAGGAAATGGGAGGGGAGGGGAGGGGGTCACGCGAAAGGATGAGAGAGCAGGGCCCCCCGCCCAGCCGACCAGGCCTGCAGCACAGCAGACAGTGCAGATCAATACATGAATAAATACATAGACAGAGGAGAATTGATCAGCTAAATCCACAACACCATGAAAGATTGGTTTGAAACAGAGCAGGCACAGTAAAATAGAAAAGAATATCTGTTTATAAAATACAAAATAGAAGATCTGTTTTTTGTGTAGACATAAAGGACTTGTGTAACAAAAACACTGAATCACTTCACACTTGTGCTGAAGGATTTTTCCCGAATATGACACTTTGAGCGGAACGTTCTCTTCCCTTTTCCTCCAGTCGCAGAATTCACTGACCCGAGTGCCCAAAACAAGGTGACTTCAGTTTGTGATGATGAGGATAACTTCACCGGCGATGAGTCTGTGCAGGCCTGAATGACTCAGCTCTGAGCTCCTGCCATTTGTTTATTGAACTCTGCAGCCATGTGGCTCAGGTAGTCGAGCCTGATAGACGAGCCCCGGCACACCTTGAGCGCCAACCGTCCTGCACTTTGCTCACCTTTGTTGTCGCTGGGAATGGTTGGTGTTCTGCCTGCTCGTGTTTGCTCTGCCCTCAGGTCACCTATTTGTGGCATAACTGAATTTTTCAGCTGGCATTTGGTCTCAAACAAATGTACCAAACAGTAAAGCAGTTTAACATTTCTACAGAAGGAGTCCAGAGCTTTCTAGTTCTCAGCTTTCCTTTGTAAATTAGAGATAACCTGAAGCTGCTGATTACGTCCAAGTGAGCACCTACAGGAGATGATTCCTTCAGCTGCCATCAGCCGCTGCTCTGATGCTTCTACTTTCATCAGAAAGTGAAAGCAACTATTGGGTTTTAGAACAACCTGTCTGATACATTTCCTGTCACATTACAACAGTCATTAAAAAATAAAGAGGCTCATTTAAAAAAGAGCAGGGGGGAAATTTTAAATTTACAAAAGAGTCCATAACCCTGTCCAAGTGTTGCATTTTGCATTTGACCTCATTTCCCAGCGTACAACAGCAACATGCAAACTGTCCAGCACACGGTGTGGTCGATGGAAATGAAAACATTACGAATCTGCAGCAAAAGATCGTCTTGTTTACGTTGATCATCATCAGGGAATTAAAATCATTTCAACACACCTTGTTTGTCCAAAGACAGTTGGGCGTAACAGCCTTAATTGACACCAGTGAGTGAGCAGGACATAAAAATGAAGAAAACACCTGTATTTTCCAACAGGAGTCTCAAAAGCGCTTCTATTTGCACGACTTTTGGTAATTACGCTCTGTTAATGAATCTTTTTTGTTCCAACCTGACTTTTTTTCTGCAGGGAAACAATGAAGTCAAGGCACCTCTTTGTGCTGCTCTGACGGTTAACTTGCCCGACCAGATTTTCTGCTCGCACTGAACGGTTTCTGTGGTGCACGTGCGATCGTTTCTGTACAAATGTGTCTTTGCTTCCTTTCAGAACATGTTCCGATTTTCACTTCATCGGGTTTTTCTTACCTTTAAGCCTAAAGAGAGCCTTGCTATCCACATCTGTAACAACTACACATGAGACATTAAAGCTTCACTTGATGCACATCTTAACTGAATATTGCTGTTTTTCACATTACTAAACGGAAAGTGACCCTGATTATGATTATTATTACTCTGTTTGTTCTGTTACCTTTTGGTGTTTCTTAAGAAAAAAAAATAAACTCGCAAAGCGGATGATATTAACTCATCTTTGGCACGTTTTCCTTGTCAAGACACTACCAGTTACACTCGCCGATCCAGTATTTCCTGCAGATAAACCTGTTTAATGATAGAACCAGGGAAAGTCTGTTACAGGCTTCGTTTTTTTTTTTTTTTTTTTTGACTGAGCAGATATGAATGCGTGTCTGCGTTTCTGGAAAATGAGATGGTCAGCTTTCGCAACCGTTAACATCCCCCTTTGCTGAAGAATCACCTACATCGGCAAATTTTCAAGGAGCAAACAGTATTAAGCAATGTTTGCAACATGTTTGCCTAAGTGTGTTCTGACTGGCCTGGTTTGGATCACATGCATGCATTGTGTGAACACAGAAAGGCAAACAAAACAGACCATAAACTGGCTGCATGGGTTTATGATTCTGAGAAACCGGCACAACTGTCTGCTTATCTCTGACACGCATGTTGGGGTAATTAGGACATTTGATAAAGATGAAACAGGCAAAAGAGTAACACAATGTTTTGTGTGACTTTGAGCTCGAATAATCTCCCATTAGTGTCTGCTTTAGGGCTTGGCACAAACATTTCTAGAGCTCGTACACATGGATTTCTAATCTTCGGAGGTGAAGTGCAGTTAGGAGTCATCCCTGTCTTACTCAACACTTAAAACACACCCTTCCCCTTGTTCTATTTTCAAGTGGCTGACGGTCAAGGAAGAAGTGGAAAACACGGCCGGGAAAAGGCGCAGATACACACATCTGGGTATGAGGGTACACACACACACACCGCACATACACGCACTTGTGGGGAAACTTTCCCTGACCACAGTTGTCAAACTCTGCCTGCTGACCCACATTCCAGCCTGGTTGTGTCACTGAAGCTCAGCCACTGATTTCCAATGAACCCATTCAAAAACCGCTCCGATATTCTGTCGCAGAAACCCCTTCATGTGGATTTCCTCCTTTGCCTCTATGCCCCCTCTTCTGCATCAATCTGCTGGCCTCTGCCCTCCTTTCAGGTACTTATCGCCACCATTTGTTGATCTAGGTCAGTCTTCTGCTTTCAGTTTCTCACCCCCATCCATGCCGCCTACCCTCCCCTCGCAAAGGCCCGTGTTACATAACAGTGATGATTCAGGCTTTACATGCTCCTCTCGGATGTGTCTGGCCCCAGCTGACTGGTCTCAGATCAGTGCTTTTCTTTAAACCTCAGCCAGCAAACGGGTCTGCTATGCAACCAACCAAAGGCGTCACAATTTACCAGGCTGTAGGATTTTTGTGCAGTCATTTCTTTTACCAACCACATTTTCAATGCTCCACAACAAAAGCCTTTTTTTATTGTATGTAGGGTTTCAAGACGGTAATAATCTAATCTGGAGTTAATCCTAATCCTAATGCTGTTAGTGGAAGCGCTGGTGCCATCTGGGCCCATACACGCTGCAGCTCTGATTATAATGAACCCATCAAAAGGACTTCTCATCATCTCCCTGTTCGAGTCATTGGTGGCTTGTGTTAAACTCTGACCTGCTCACAAACCAAAGCAGGCTGAGGTCGGATGGACCTTACTGCAGTTAATGAATAAACAAACCCAATACATTGGAGGGCGTAATCTGTTTCTATGGCGCGCTCGGTCCCTGGAGAGGCAGAGGTAACTTTGGTGATGCAACCATGAGGCTGTTTAATGGATAAACGACACGAATGAGGGGCGGGATGGGACTCAGGAGTAACAACTGCTACGTCGCCCCCACCCTGGCAACCCCTCGCCGACTCCTTGTGTACAGACGCTGAGCAGAATGGGGACGAAAGGGCGAGGGATGGCGCAAGATGAAAGCAATCAGTGGTTTTTAAGTTTCAAGGTTCATTTTTGCTCAGGGATATAGAAGCTTAATCTTAAATAATATTGTATAAAGTCTTAATTTTCTGAGTTCCTGAGCACTTTAGCGCCTTTTTACCCACATGTTTTGCTACTGTAGCCTCCAGTTTCACCATTTTAGTTATAAGTTTAGCTGAAATTTTACTTTGGACATCTAATTACTGCCCACTGCAGAGGGTGAAGGCAGAGCGATGATGATTGTTAGGAGTTACAGCTGGGAGATCTCAGCAAAATGGCTCCAAATTTACAGATACTGAGCCACAGTAGCTGAGAGTCATTATATATAAGAAAACACATCATTGCTCAAAGCTGCACATAATGCTGTTTTCAAAGTTTGATCTTTATGGCTGCAACGTCATTGCTTCACAACACGAATGATTTTAGTCTAAAACTCCAACACGAAAGGCGGCGGGCGATGTGTATTCTTTCAAGGCTTGCTAAATCAATTTTCTTTTTTTCTTTTTGGGGCTTTCCCCCGCATGCTGTTCGTGCACTTACAGTGGCAAGACGTCAAAACAAACTGGAGTAAAGGTGAATAAATACAGAACCTAATGATCACCCTAAAAGAGGAATTGTACACACTGAGAATCAGCTGGAGCAAAAATGCCTGTGCACTTATAATAAAAGTGGTAGTTTATACGTTTATGCCTTGACAAAATCCCATTTAACAAAACATCTGCAGGACTCAAGCTGAAGTCTGGCCAGCACACACGACAGTGATCTGTTAATTTAACTTTTCCACAACTTTGCCAAATGCTTATTCTTTTAGTTTGAGAAGCACAGAACTGCAAGCTTTACCCAGTTCATCGTTTGTTTTAGAAAGACTAAAATAGACTCCATGGGAAATTATGACGATCCCGTTTTAGTGTGAAAACTTGAGAGGTTGCACTTGTTTTTGTTCATCTGAATGTGTTTGTCATTAGATTTATCCCCCTCCATATGTTTTCTGTTTCTTCCAGGAAAAATTCTCCAGCACGTTTTCTGAGAGATCTTTAGTTTTACTTTTCACTTCTGCTCTTCTCCTGGTTTTGTTTAGTCTGAAATAAAGGAACCAGCTGCTGCTTCTTCGCACAGGAGCCTCGGTGTTTGTGAATGGGCAGATTTCAAACACGGCAGCCTGAAAACGAGACGTGATGTGCTCAGGTGTGATTTGCTTGCTTCAACAAAAAACAAAACAAAAACAGTATGGCAGTCTATCCCTCGAATCAAAACCACTTTAAAAAAACCTTTTATTGTGAAGTCACGTGTTTAAACCTATCCTCTGCAGCGCGGCACTTCAGAAAATGGCCTTTGTGGGCCAGCAGATGTTCCATTGTTTGGCCTTGTGGTGTAAGGTTGCTTCAGTTGAGTTTGCGACTCTTTTCTGCGTCTTTTGAATTTACCCCCCTTTGGTCCGTCACCAGCAGCCCCCCCTCCACTCCAAGCTTCTCAGAGAGGGGGTTCTCCTCCCTTCCCCCCATCCCCTTTAACCCCCAACAGTCCTCACAGTTGCTGCCCCTCCACCAACACAGACTTTGTTACAACTTTGTTTTTTTGCTCGGGGTCACACCCCCCCAGCCCTCGTCCAGTTCACTGACCCGTTGCCTCGGACTGAGGATGTGTTTGCATTTAAATGAATAACCTGCTCAGCATTTTCTCATGCTTGCAACTCCCTCCTGAACGCCGTTGTCACCAGGGCCTGAGAGACCACCACTGTGCAGCTTATGTAATAATCACTGCCCCTGTTTTCCTCCTCCCCGATTCATGTGTGAAGCACAAGAAAGGAGCAGCGTAACAAGATGTAGGAGTCGCACCAGCAGCACAGGCTTCCTGTTTTTGTGTTGAACTCGTTTGGAGGCAGGAAGTGAGAGGATGGCTGACGACAAGGCAGCCGCTTACTAATGCCACAGATTTAGGAAGACCGGGTTGACTCAGGGCCGCGGCATCCCTGAAACCTAATAACAACAAATCCAATTATGTGGCTGCCAGTTGTCGGTGTTGCCAAGCCCGCAAATGACCTTTCTCTGATGCTGGAAGGCCGTCCTGCAGCACTAATAGAAAGAAAGAGCTGTATTAGTCTCTGAGGCAGCATGTGTGTGTGTTTTGATGTGGCTCGAGCAGAATCCCAGTAAAGAACAAAGAATCCGGTGGTGGCCAGCATGCCTGAGTGGCTGCTTTAAAGGACTGATTAAGGTTATAATAGTCATCTGCCTTGTTTCAAGCCTTCAGGCTGTGTTGGGGGTGGGGTGGGGCCTGATATAGAGTAGGGGGGTTGTCCAGGCTCTTTGTTCTGGCCTCCTTTTGTCTCCGCCCACAGACAGCTTTATCTCTCTTGCAGACTCGCGCCAAAACAGCAAGGCGTTGCTGTTTCTTCCGCTTTTCTATCTCAAAGCCAACACCCCCTCCATTTTTTTTTTTCTGAGAACTACTTTTCTCTCTGCATGGTTCCAAGGCAACTGTAGGTACAGCATAGGTGTGCTAACGCTCGCCGAGGCCTCCTTTTCTTGTTTTTTCTTCCCCCTCCTGCATTTCCCGCCACCCTCAGGGAGAGGTCACACAAAGCCGGAATGAAGAAAGGCTGCCTCCTCTTCGCGCCAAATGCCGGCGTTATTCAAATCATCCCAGTGGGTGCGGCCCAACTGTCTCCATGTCCTGTTAACCCCATCTGAGCACCAAAACACACACACCAGGCCTTTGGCTGCTTCAGCGTTTAATCTACTTTACAGTCATTGTATCCCAAAAAATATAAATCATGATTATTATATGTTACAGTTACATTATATGTATATGAAACAAAGCAAAGATATGGCTTTCAGCTTTAATAATACCACAGACTCAAAGCATCCCCCTGTCAACAAGAATGCCGTGGCGAAAATTAAGAGGTTTAAATGATTACAGATACTCAAACGCAACTTCCTCTTTGTCATGGTTTTTCTTTCACATCCTCTTTGTTTACAACAGACAGACGGCATGAATGAAAGCAGCGAAGCTCTCAGAGATGCTGAGTCTTTTTAAACCCTCTGCTTCTCTCTAGTGGCTCCAAACATTAACTGCAAACACAGACTGATGTTTTCAGTGTGTTTTCTGACTCCTAAACAGTCAATTAACAGGATGTTTCCAGCTCTGATTTATTCACACATATTCATGTCAAGTGTCTTGTTGAAAATATAAAGTTTTTTAATTTAATCGCATGCCACATTTGTGGGATCCAGTATTAAATGTTTAAATCTCAAATATCTTTCTGTTTGCTTTCTTTTTAACGTGACGGCTTTCTTTTACTCATTGTCATTGTTTGTAATATTTATTTTTTATATATTGGGACAACACTACAGCATTTTGGTTTAACTCTTGTTCAGTTTTAGTGCACTCTATTTGTTTTGAAAAGATAAGGAGTTTCTACTTGTAAAAGATTTTTAAAAACTTATAAATAATAGCAATAAGGTCAGGGTGTCTGTTAGGGTACATTATAGCTAATGAGCCTTTGGACTGTAGGTATGAAGACACCTTTGATACAGGGTTGTAAATCTGAATTTTGAAAAATCATAAATCAGTATTTAGATCATTTTTATCCTCTTGGTCATTTATTTATTTCTTAAATGCTTTTCATACATTCAGTTGAAGTTAAATTTTATTTCAGTATAAATCAGTTTACCAATTTAAAACTAAAAGTATGCTTTTATGTAGATTCATTGTATTTATTTTGCTCAACATGTGTTATTCCTAATAAAAATGACGTCCATGATGGATAGGTCTGTGTCTGCTGTCTGCGTGTTAGTTTTTGTTATCTTTGTGCTCCTTTGGTTTTTGCTCCTGTTCAATATCTGCCCCCCCCCCCAGAACCCGTCTGTAGGCTGCAGATTGCCTGGTTACTGTGATAAAAGCGGCGCTAACAGCATTAATAATGATTTTACGCTCTTCAAAGCACAGTGTGCGCTTTCATCGTTGTTTCCTGCATCACCTGCCTGTTTCTCTGTGCCACTGATGGTGTGTGTGTGTGTGTGTGTGCGTGACATGTTTAAACTGGTGTCCACACGTCCAATCAGATGGACTGAAAATATGGGAGTGTCCCATTTGCTATGACTCACCTACTGTTGCCTGGCAACGGGATGGTTGCTCTGTGACTCAACCCGACTGGGCTTAAGGAACCACTGATGGACTACATTTCCCATAATGCTGTGCAGGATTATGAAATAGTTTATCAGAGGTAGTGAAGAGCACAGAGAATGCAGTGTACCTTAGCTGTAGCATTTTGCACAAATAGTCCAGCTTGTTTTTCTTCAAATTAAATACGATCTTGGAGAAAGTTTTGATTTTGTTTCTCAGTTTGGAGAACTGAGCACATCATGCCACATCAGGACTGAAATCAGACGCTCTGCTGTGACTCCCAGGCGTCCCACGTTGAAAGAGTTAAAAAGTGGGAGGATGCGTGAGGGCTTGAAGTCAGTACAGAGTGTGCAAAAGAGGAGGAGAGCAGCCCGGAGGACCTGATCGAGGGACTTCATCCGCATGATGCTGGACATGAGAAGACAAGGTCACAGCTTGAATTTCTTTCCACGGTCTGCCTCCATCCCGCTCCTGTTCTGCATCATCTCATCTGTTCTGGCAGTTTAGCCAAGTGCCTCTGCTGCAGTCGCATTGAGCTCATCTGTTGAGTGCAGCACGACTCAGTTTTAACCTGTGAGGAGGGAGCGTGGATTATTTTAAGGGGGAGGAATCCTGGTTTAAGAGTGTTTAAAAGTGAGCAATCACACTGGGAGTGTAAGATGAGCCTGAGCAGCAGTCAGACTCTGACAATCAGTGGACAGGACTTGGTGAAGAATGGCAGCCGAGCCCCCAGGGAAGATGCTAGAGCAGGTCTGAAGCCCTCCACACCCACGAAGAAACCCCAACCAGTGAGTATTTCTGTAGTTTTTCCCCATGTTCAGTCTACTTACGCTGCTGGGAATAATAAATTCAGTGTGGCCAAAATTGATTGCGACCCAGGTGATGACAACAAAGGATAGTAAACAGACACTCTAAACTCTGCGGCAAAGTGATGAATCATTTAAAGGCTTCAGCTCACTGAAAATAAAATCACATAAAGATGAAGCTTGGTGAAACATGATGCTCCACTGTGGAAACTGAGCGACGAGAGGCGGTCATGTTTCAGATCAGACTCACAATCAGCCACCTGAACCCGGGAGCCTAAAGCAACGAGCTCCAACTCCAGGATGCAGGGAGAAATTAGCGAACATCTTTCTCCCTGCAGCTCCTTGTGCAGGGGATCTGATTGCAATGTTTAAACAAAACTAGTGTTAATTCCCAACAATTTGCTATTCAAATCTCAGAGGGACGTCTTGGAGTAAAATGGCTAAGGCTGGCGTAACTTTTGTTGCGCTTCTTTTCTGCTGCAGAAAACTTTGCAAATCTGAAATTTTAGAAACTCACCTATTGTTATAAAACTGTTAGTGATGCTCTAATTTGTAGTTTTCTTAGAGTTGAAGTCAACAAATTGGTTTTTGATGAAATTAAAAATGATTTAATGGAATAATTGAGTTAGTCAAAAGCTTGCTCATTTTTGTTACACGGTTGTGGTCCTATTGTGCACCTTTTTTTTTTTTTAGAAATTTT
The DNA here is from genome assembly GCF_001649575.2 of Kryptolebias marmoratus. Taxonomy (NCBI): domain Eukaryota; kingdom Metazoa; phylum Chordata; class Actinopteri; order Cyprinodontiformes; family Rivulidae; genus Kryptolebias; species Kryptolebias marmoratus. The sequence goes on from NC_051439.1 coordinate 15,488,416, forward strand.
AAACAAACTGTTCAGGAATTAAAAGATAAAGGGTAGTTTAGTTAAAAACTGTTTAAGAAGAAAGTCTTTCACGATTACTGGGCAAACTTTATAAAATGAAGGGCACCAGGAGACTTTTGACCTCCAAAGAGTTAAGAAGTGCCAGCCTGTGGCATGTGAGCTGACATTATCAGGCTCCTGCAGTGGAAAACATTTCCTATCATCCCGTCACTTCTGCTCTGTCGCAGCACTTCACCCAGCTCAGCTGCGGGCCGTTTTAGGCTTTTGTCGAAATGTCATGCCTTGAATGTCTCGTCCTCCAGCCCAAGCCGGAGAACGCCATCACCATCGCCGTGTCGTCCCGAGTCCTCTTCAACATGGAGAAGGAGCAGCAGATCTTCGAGCAGCAGGGCATGGAGGAGTACATCAAGTATCAGGTGGCGCACGAAGCGGAGCCGTTCAGACCTGGACCTGCCTTCTCTTTTGTTAAGGTCGGGGACGTCTGTATGACAGGGACGACGTGGGGACACGGATATGTCAACGCTGTGTGCTGATGGAGGAGGCGGTACCCTCCATCCTCGGTTTTATTCCTCGTTCTAACGCAAACCTGTGTTTGGCCGTGTTCCCAGGCTCTGGAGGCCGTCAACACCCAACTGAGGGAGCTTTATCCTGAGAGCGAAGAGCTTTTTGACGTCGTTCTCATCACCAACAACCACGCATACGTTGGCCTGAGACTCATCAATACCATCAATCATCACCGTAAGTTACCAACGCAGGGATATGTTGTCCTCGAAACTCTTTGGTTTGAGAAATTCTTCCCTATAGAGATGTAGACGAAGAATAAAGATCCTGCAGCAATCAGGATTATTAACGACAGGGCTGCAAAAATGCCATATTGGCTTAAAGTGCTTCAGCTCGTAGAGTTTAATTTTAGTTTGGTTTTTTTTTTAGTTTTTTTTAAAATATATATTGATATGCATTTCTTACTTTGTGGGAAAAAGTCCGTAGGTTTATTATAGTGAGAAAATGCTCTAAAAATATTCCCAAACACAATGAGAAGGTTTGAGTTGGTAGGATGTTTTTCACTTCAATCATTTTAAACAGTATTATTTTTTAAGTAATGCTAAAAAAAAACGAATCCCAAACAAACATCTGCTGGAAAAATACAGTAATTGCCAAAACTCACAATCCTTTAGAAATTTCCAGACCCTCTTAAATTAAAGTAAATTAATAGCTTTGACATGTTCTTCATCTTTGGCATGTTAATTTTAGATAGGAATGTTGTGCTTAGAAACAATTCTTACGAAGAAATAAAGAGAAAGACCTCTTTGAGATTCCTAAAAACAGCAAGAAAAATGTAACCACGTCCTTCATCTGACCCTTTATAAGCCATCACTTCAGCCTATATCCTGTAATGCTGCAGGGTAAATTAAATATTTATCCTCTCCCTGTTTACCCTGCCAAGTATATTGGTTCGCGTAAGCAGAGTCATCCCTTTTATTGCTTTTGTAATCAGTTATGTCATTTATGGTTTTGTGAATTTGTCCTGAAAGAAGCGCCGGTTCAGCGCTTGAACTCAGTGCTGGATTTATTTACGATGACATGTTTACATTTGATTTCTTCCACAGGTTACTGCATCGTTGTTTCCCTATAAAATCATCTTAAATTAACAACAGCTGCCCGTTACCCTTTTACATTGTGCCTGCATGAATGAATGAATGACACAGAAAATGAAATCCCAGCTGTGTTGGACCAGATTGAAGATAAGCATTGTGTTTTTTACTATAAATAAACTCAACAGGTGATAAGAAACAAATCTAAACATGAGGATTGGAAGTAAGGGTGTATTTGGGGCATGAAAACTGAAACCAAGATTAAAAAGCCATGGACTCAACTGGAAATTGGGGAAAGTAGAGTAAATACACAACAATATGAGATAATACAACATAACTAATGAGAATCACCCAAGGTACCCATTTTCTTATTGAAAAAGGTGTGATTTTTATGCCAATCTGATGTTATAAACCACTTAGCTTTTTTTCCCCTGCCTAATTCATTCTAAATAATTTACTGTGAGATTCTGTTTTTCTTGATAAATGACTCTGGTGATTCATCTACTGCTGACATAAAAAGCAGCAGCTCGTCCTTTTTATTCTCAAACGTTCACTGAACCAAATCCTGCCCAGCTCACACAGACATGAACAAGATATCAAAGCACTGACTTATCAGGACTAAATAAATCAGGGCAAAAATAGAAAACAAACTTGCTGTAATATGTCAAACTCCTTCTTGAAACCCTGCTTGTTGACAGACTCCTACTCAGTTCAGAGGGGGTGGGGGTGGGGGGGTGTTACTTTAATCCCACTAAATAAACTGGGAATGTCAGTGGTTATGACAGAATAACACTCAAGCATAAAATGCTGGGAGTTCAGGGTCTACAGCACATGCTCCTGCTCTTACAGGGCTGTTGTAAAATCAGATTACACTCAAGCGTTGGTCGTGGCGTGAGAAAGTCGACACAACTGATGCATTCGTGCCTCCTAAACAGAAGGTGTCACTAATGAGAAAATAAACCAGCTGCACAGCAGGAATGGCCCAGGAAGGAAGAAGTTGTACAAGAGGTGCATTTTTCATACTCAGACATAACTATGCAGTTTTATTTCCAACGCTTTGCTTCAAAGTGAATTTTGGGGATGGTGTAAAATTTGCAGTAGTTGTGTTTTCTTTGGTTTTGTGCGGTAGTCCATCCATCCATCCACTGATCTATCCATTTCCTGCCCTGTATCCATGGTTGGATCACTGAGACAACAGACCAGAGAGGATACATACTCCTGAGTGAGTTCTGGGTCTGCCTCAGGGTCTCCTCCCAGTGTTAGGTGGATAGAAAACCTCTACAGGGAGGCAACTGAATCCGTTGCCCAAATCACCTCAACTGACCTCTTTAGATGCTGCGGCGCTCCAGCTCTGCTCTGATGGAGCTCCTCACCTTTTCTCTACAGCTGGGCCCTAAGAAGGAGCAATCATTGCAAACGGTTCAAAAACTTCATAAACCACATAAAGTAAAAGACATTAAATTAAACTGTTTGTGCATAAAGAATATACTTTCTGTGCAATTCCTTCTGGCGCTGTTCCTGCTGTGTAGCAGTACTGTCTTAGCAGTATCGACACCTTCTGTTTAGGAGGAGAACTGCAGAGAGCGTAGCAAGTCTCAGCCACTGGTTCAAAAGGCAAATTTGTTATGTTGTTGTCACAATTTTCTTTCACCATGATCACTACATTTCAGCTGCAAGTGACTTAAACATCTGTCCAAGTCATAATCATTTTTGCACATTTATCACCTGCGTCTGATTGTTCTGTAAATTTCTCCTCCTTTACAGAGTTGTTTATCGAGCGCTTCTGTATGACAGGAGGAAACAGTCCTATAGGCTACCTGAAGGCCTACCACACGAACCTCTACCTGTCTGCCGACCCAGTCAAGGTCCACGAGGCTCTGGGGGAAGGTAAGTAGAAAGAAAAATGAACAATGAGAGAATCTATACCTCACTTTTTTTTTTAAAATTGAAATACCTTCAGATAAACTCATAAATGAAAACTCCTGACCCATGGTAAAGTGTGTGTGAAACACTGTGTGAACCAGGTATAGCGGCAGCCACCATGTTCACCCCGGAGAAGATGACAGAGGTGTCGGAGACTCAGCTGCGGGTTGCGTTTGATGGCGATGCAGTGCTTTTCTCAGATGAGTCAGAGCAGATTTTCAAGGCCCACGGACTGGACAAGTTCTTTGAGCACGAGAAGGCGCATGAGAACAAACCTCTGGACCATGTAAAGTACACAAAACAGGATCATTTACCTAAATATACACAGACAATAATCAGTGTTTTTCTGGAGTTAACGTGTTTTTTACATGAACAGTGACAACAATATGTTCTGTGTCTTCAAAGCAAAGGAGATTGTATGGCCTCCTTTTCTGTATTTGTCCCTCAGGGTCCACTGAAGGGCTTCCTGGAGGTTTTGGGAAAACTACAGAAGAAGTTTTATGCCAAAGGGCAGCGCATGGACTGCCCCATCCGGACCTACCTGGTGACGGCTCGCAGCGCAGCCAGCTCCGGAGCCAGGGCCCTGAAAACTCTGCGCTCGTGGGGCCTGGAGATCGACGAGGCCCTGTTCCTCGCAGGAGCACCCAAAGGGCCGATGCTGGAGAAGATCAGGCCTCACATCTTCTTCGACGACCAGATGTTTCACGTGGAGGGGGCAGCGGAAATGGGGACAGTGGCGTGCCACGTGCCCTATGGGATCGCTCAGAGAATCCCAAGGAAAGGCGTAAAGGACAAAGAGACGTCGCAGACAGTTAAGTAGCACAAAATGTCACCGTGGAGACACAGGAGACACTTCATTTTGGCCTTCAGCTGCATGATAAGTGTGGTTACTGCAGAAGAATATCATGTTAAGTGGATGCAATTTCTTATATTTATGATTACGGAAACCACAAAAATATCAATAATTTTAGCAGCACTTTAGAATTGCTTATTTACAACTTGTTTTAAGTATTTTATTTTATTATATTTTTCATTTATAATGCGATTAAACCATTTAACTGAATGGCGCTTGGACTGTCAGGTTCTAAAAATTATTTAAAATGTTGAATTTTAAGACTGTAGAAGATTTATACTAAAATCTATCTGTTACAGATTGAAAGCTGACCAATATTTACAGCTAAAACTTCAAAGATAAACTTATAATTAGTCCAGAAACTTAACCTTTTCTTGTACAGCCAGCAAAAAAATGTTGCCTTTTTCTTTTTATCACAAAATCTTTGTCAGTTTTATTGCACAATTAAAACAAATTGACCAAAGTACTTGACCGTTTAGTCAAATAAAGTTAAATACAACAATAAAAAGCAATAAAATATAAGAGACCGAATAAAAACTACAATAAAAGACAAAAACACAGCACAAAGTATAGATAAAGAACTCCAGCAGCAACAATAAATGCATCATAAAAACTGTTGAATCATAAAATGGTTTATATTTAAAAGCTTTAAAATTTACTTTGCTGTTAGAAATTTACTTTAAATACCAAAAAGCTCATGTATTTTTTCTGCATATATAGATATATTTTTTCTGACATCCCTTTTAAAAAGGGAAAAAACCCAATAAAAAAGGAAAGTATTTCAAATTAAGGAACAAATATTCAGAAATATTAGAAAAACAGAACACGCTAATAATTATATTACATATTTATTTAGGTAGAACAGAGAAACCACAAAATATTTTTGTAAATTCTGATTTTATGCAGATTTGGGCAGTTGTGCAATTCCTGATATAAGAGTTAAAGCGGTGCCTTTTCTCACAGTTCTTTTCTTTATGTCGGTGTCGTTTGTGTGTATTTCAAGGTAGAAAATATAAAACATTTGAATCTGCACTTCTTCTTTTTGGTTTAAAAGAGTTAAACATCTTCTGGTTACGGATTTCCATTTCAATGCTTGTCCCTAAAGTTCTGAATGTTCATCGTGTCGGTCTGATTCTGTTGTTTCCGTGTCGTTGTCGTGTTTCGAACTTAATGTGAAGCAACTTGTGTCTGAAGATAAACAATGTCTGCTGGAAGACGTGGGTCTTCCCTCAATGGGCAAATTAGTAACTGTGCACGGTTATTTGATTTAACGTCAAAATAAAAAGGATTGAATTAAAATAAATCTGTATCCATTTCTTCTTTTTAGTTAAAAGTTAAGAATGCCTTTTTATATTTATAGACAATTAGACAAATTAAAGGGGTGTGAGAGACAGAACACATCTTTTAGCATGTGGTTACAACTGTTTATGACCTTTTATTGCTTGTAATGATGAATAAATTCTTACAGAACCTGATGACAAGCTTCTAAAACACTTTGGAATCATGTGTGTCGGAGCGGAGACACATCGGGTTTGAGCTGAGCAAGGACGCAAAACACGACGCAGCATTAGGCCTTGACAGTACCACCTTCAAAAGTTATTTTCCAGAGGTCAGGATGTGTAGTTTAGAAAAGAATAAAGGGCAGAGATTCAAAGGCCCAAACAGGTTCCTCATCCTGACAGCAGGGGGCGACAGAATCAACATTTATTATGATCTGAAGTCCAGTGATTTGCAGTCATCACATGCTGTGATGTATATTAATATTTGTAATAACTGCAGTATTATTCTTTAACTCCCAGCAAACTAAACCATTTATCTCAGCTGAAAGGCAGCAAAATCAGTTTGTTTTTGTTGTGTTGCAGTTTTGTGGCTCTGTTATTCATCTGGCTCTTTATTTAGACGTTTTTCCTGAATCTAAGGACGCTCAACTCAGATTTCTCTTTTTAACAAAAAGTGAAATGAAGTTACTGAAACAAACACTTCTTCTTGTTTATTTATTCAGCCGTGGATCTGTTGACAGGAAGTGAGTCAAGCATAGCGACACAGCAGGCATCCGAGCGTAAAATCGTTCAGGTTTTTATACTCCTCCGGCAAAAACCTAATTTGGAAATTTTTATTTAAAAAAATTTCTTCAGGAATCTCGTGGCTGCCCCTCCGACACTCGCTCCAGCGCCGGCAACAATAGCTTTGGTGGTTATTGACAAACCAGCAGCACCTGAGGAGGAAACACACATTTCAACTACTTTAATACCATTTTTTAATTATGTTTTAAAACTCCAGTGAAATTAAAGTACCTGCAGATTGCAGAACAGCCACCACACCTCCTGCAGCCGTCGCTCCACCGTTAGCGATGGCAGCAGAGGACATCATGCCTGCAGCGTAGGAGCCAGCGGTTATTCCAGCCGAGGTGAAACCCACGGCCCCGAGCACCACAGGAGCCAGGGCCACTGCTCCAACTGCACGAGGACAAGACGAGAAGCAGCGACATGTTAAAATCAGAGTCCGAGTTGACCTGATGATACTCTTCTCTTGCAAACCCACAGGATGTTTTTCTGCAGTGTGGCTGCTGACAAATTAAATCAAATTAGTATTGTTTTTAATAACATGTCTTTGAAATCTTCTTCTGCTAATACTACTACTTCTAATGCTAATTATGTTACTGTTAGCACTATTACAGCTAATGCTAATTCTACTAATGCTAAATCTATTAATGCTAGTGTGACCTTGGATTCAGCTTTAGATCTTTTTACCAGATCACACAAATAAGTTTGTAAAAATTGACAGAGGCACTGCTGCAGATTAAAAACGGTTTATTGAAGTCACAAATGTTTCAAAAGCAAAAATAGTCAAAATTTACTTTATTATACCAAGTGGCCACACTAAAAGTGGGAGTCTATGCTGGCCCTAGGATCCTAAAAGCTGAAAAATAATTAAAACCCAATTAGATAAATTTAGACTGTTACACCTAAGTGTTCCCCAACAAAAACACCCTCACACCAAAACCCTTGGTGAATACAGCAAAAAACAGAAAAGAAAAACTCCCCTCCCACTAGTCTCCTCAATCTAAATAAAACAGCTTAAGACAGCATAGGTCCTGGCTTAAAACAAGCCAGAGGTTTTTAACCAACCATGACCATCTACAGATAAAACTAAAACAGTAGCAGGCCAACCTACAAACAAAAGAAATCAAGTTAAACAAGAACATTAGACAGCCAGATAATCATAAGGAACAGTCCTTATCTTCTCTACAGTGAAACCCGTAAATGGCGCTCTTGGCGTCACTCTTGACGTCACTCTTCAAAGTTAAACATACCTCTGCACGAGTCATCAGCCTACATCTGATCTCCTCAGCCATCTATCTGCTACTAAATATAAATGCCGATTACCTGTCTCCCTAACAAGCGTCACAGCGGCTACACTAGTTTTAATTAAAAGCTAATATTCTGCTAAATTTAACTATCCTTTTGGTACTTTTAGCTAGGCATTCCCTCCTATTTGCTTTTAGCGAGCAATTAGCTTTTATAGCTAGTGTTTCGATACTGTTTGTTGTTAGTGTTTTGCTAATTCAGCTAGCATTTGGCTAATGCTAATTCCACTAACCCTGCGAATGCTAATTTTACTGATGCTACCTCTGCCAGTGGTAATTCTACTAATGTTAATTCTGCTAATACTAATTTTAAATAAAAGCTAATATTCTGTGTAGTCTTTTGCTGCTTATAGATAAAGTTTTGCTACTTTTGCTTGTATGCTGCCATTAGCTATTTTGCCTTTTAGCTAGCCTTTTGCTACTTCTAAATTTTAGCAAACACCTTTTTAATCACCAGAACGCCTCACCTAAAACCTCCTCCATCACTTTGATGGTTTGAAAGGCTCATTAAAGACAAGTTATATTCTGTGTCGCTTACAACATTAATTAAAAACTAGAACTGCAAGCAGTTATCAACGGGTTCCAAGCCCCCCACGGTCCGCCCCTACCCGCGCGCTCCGACCCCGACGCCCCGCCCGGCGTGGCTCCGCCGCCTCTCTCGGCGAGCGGGCCGAGTCGAAGCTCGCCAGGACGGGGCGTAC
>NC_051439.1:15509275-15512907 GCF_001649575.2 Kryptolebias marmoratus
TCCTTTGTTATAGCGCCCCCTAGGAATGGGACGATATGATTTTTTTTGTCTGAGTAGCGGTAGGGATTTTGTATCAGGCTGTCTGGTTAGATTTTTCCCAGCATTTTCTCGTTTTTCTGGCCACGTAGTTTTACCGGAGAAGAATAATAATAATAATAAAAATAAAAATTACTAAAAATCCTTACAAAAACAATAGGGTTCCCTGCTCCGCTGGGAGCAGGCGAACGGCCATGCCTTGCATTGGCCGCCCGCTTGCTTCCGCGGGCTTGGAACCCTAATGATAGAAGTGTGAAAACAGAGAAAACAATCCCAACCTGCTCCTGCAGAGACGGCAGCAACTGTTCCTGAAAACACGACAAAAAAAACAACATTTAGTCCACAATTTACTTCACTTAAAAGCCAATTCGATCATGAGTAAACTATGGCTTTAATATCAGAAAATGCTGTCAGTGACCCACCAAGCCCCATGTTTTTCAACGGCGACTAGACTGAGAAGACGAAGGTGACGTAGCAGAAATGTGCTGCATTCAAATGCACCTCGAAAATTAGAGTGTTCAAATCAAACGTCAATTTTTATCTCTTCTCATTCGACACATAATGAAGGAAAACGAGTCAAAACATGCATGATTTGCGTCAGTACCGTGTTACATTAGAAATGAAAACAAGATGTGATGTTTACAAGTATTTGATGCTGCTGGTGTCCAGCTCAACAGGTCTGAGCTTTTTATAGCTCTCATGCAGGTTTCCTTTCCTCAGAAAGGAAACTCGGGAACACCTTGAGCAGCAGGGGGCGGCAGAGAGTCGATAAACCCTATGTCTGGTAAGTGGAGCGAAGAGAAACAAAAAGAGCCACTGTTCATGATGAGCAATAATAATAAGTTATATTAATAATAAAAATGTTTGGAACATTTTATATTTGTCTATGCCTTTATATATTTGCAAAAAAAGAAGCACACAATTCAAATGCCTTTATTTATCATTCTTTATTTGGCAGCAGTGAAAGTTTGACATGATTGGCAGCTTTTTCTGAATGATAAGTGCAGATTTGACCATCCTTATGTGTGTTTCCTTCATGGTTTTGGTCTCAGATGAACGTGGCCAAGGATCTAACCATTCCTCCAGCACGTTTCTTCAGAAATAAAGTCCATGTTTTGTGTTACACACGATCATACATTTCGTTATACAATATTTTCAGATACCCTTATGGTGGATCAACTCTCTTTACATTCCTGTAACTTGCACCTCCCACAGATGTCAGTCATGTACTATAAAATAACCCTCCAAGTCTCTACAGACAAAAACATACATTCCTGCTGCACACCAAACAGACCTCAAGTAAGTAGACAAGCAAATGCTGTTTTTTTGCACTTTCAGTTGTCTTTCCTGAGTTTACTTACCTTGACAAAGCCTCTCTAGGTGACTTAACTTATGTTACCATTTATTTGTCTAAGTTCAAAGTGTTTAATCTGGCATTTTTCTTCTGAAATAGCTGTAAACTGTCAGCACAGACTTTTAGGAATTTACTGGGTTTTCAATAATGTCTCCTTTCCTCTGCAGGAACACCTGACAAACCCCCATCATCTGTCACTGTGTAATTTCCACTAAAACAACACTGAACCAGCCATGGAGGAAATATGTGAGCACACACTTTATGTTACCCACGACACATTTTAGCTTTTTTGTAAATGTGTTTTAATTTCCTTTTTGTGTTTCATCAACAGGTAAGCTCATTGTTATAGGAGCAGGTAGGTCATTACACGACTCAGAACTCACAATATATATTTTAACTTTGTAAAAAAAAATGCTTTTACGTTGTAAGAAAGATTTAAAAAATCATCTGCTATGATTCTTGTGCAGGAGGTGCTGCTACTGTGGTTGTGACACCTGCTGTTCTGGCTTTAATGGGTTTCACGGCAACTGGAATAGCAGCAGGCTCCTTTGCTGCCTGGTTGATGTCATTTTTTGCTCAATATTATGGTGGAGGAATTATATCTGGAACTATAGTAGCAATCTTGCAGTCATTTGGTAAGCTTAACATTTTTAAACATCTTTAAAAATTTTAAAAATATGCAAACAGGTAAGGACTTGATCTGTGTGAGGAACAGGAAAACCTCACATCAGAATGAAAACTCTTAAGTTTTTACATTTGAGAGAGGATGATACCGCTCTCACTAAATAAACTTGAAAGTTGAAAGAGTAGATTATATAGTTTTCTCATCATTAAAAACTCACATTCTGAAATGTATTTTGTTTGTTACAGGTACTGGTCTTACATGGTGGGGCTCACTCCTTACGGCTGTTCCTGGAGGTGTATTGGGACATGCACTGTCAACCTTTTGTAACCAAACAATAGAAAATGTGGAATTTATTTTTAAAAATTAAGCTAAACTGTGGTTTAAACCTGCACATGTCATGGGTGTTGCTTTCAGGATGACCTGAACGTGATTTGTGCTTTTGTAAACAAGCCAAAATAAAACTGCATCTAAATGAAACTGTTGTTTATGCTTTTATTCGGTGACGTGTTACTTATTAATATTTAAGTTCAAACACTTCTCTGGAGTCAGAAGTTACAGACATGAAGCAGTTTTCAAAAAGAAAAACCTTTTAAAACTAATCACACTGGAACTGAATAAGAAACTGAGGAAGAACAAGCAGTAGACAAACAATGCTGAAGTAATATTATGTAATTAAGAGCAAAAATTAACATCTGATAGGAGATCAGCTGTCAATATCAAGGACATTTATTGTAGTGGACACTATAAATAAAAATAAATTACTGAAGAATATTTGTTTTAGATGATCTTTGTTTCTTTAAGGTGTTGGGGACTAATGTGGTGAAAATGACTGAGAGTTAATTAGATGAAGAACATCCAGAATATGTAAACGGTTCAATTCAATAAAGCTGCAGAACTCCCAGTGACACTCTTCAATCATCATTTGTTTTGGACTTGTTGAAGGGTATGTCCAAATTTTGATGAAACACAAATAAAATGCTTTAACGTGAACTTTACCAGCTGCCCATAAGTTCAGGTTTCTCTGTAAAAAATACTTGACTCTATTAAAAACATAAAGCTGGTATGACAGCACTGCTGACAAACCTGAAATATGACACAAAGCCTCGCTTGTGAATTACCATCTGACACCACCCAGCAACAAAATGTAGGTTAAACTGCTTTGTTTTGATTTTTTTGTTATTGTTTAGTTTTTAATGACAGGTATGTAACAATCAGTGACAAGCAAACCAACAACTCCATCCTTGGTTTTATGGCGTTACTTTTGTGCCACCAAGTTGAGCGCGCGTGCCACCAAGTTGATTGCGCGTGCCACCAAGTTGAGCGCGCAGTGACACTGATTTGAGAGTACAGACCGCTGAACTCTGACAAACTGCACGCGCTCGGCTCTCTCCGTGCACGCTCGGCTCTCTCTCCGCGCGCTCGACACTCTCTACGCTCGCGCTCGCCTCTCTCTGCTCGCGCTCGCCTCTCTCTGCTCGCGCTCGGCTCTGACAAACCGCTCGCTCGCTCTGCTCTCTCTGCGCTCGCAACCCAAAGTTGTATGTAAATGAGCCACTCCACCAGCCAATCACAGACTGGCCTCCTTCGTCTTCTTCTTCGTAGAGTTTTATGGCGGGG